>NC_048220.1:109075577-109134097 GCF_002007445.2 Ailuropoda melanoleuca | reverse complement strand
CTCTATTCTACATCTAAATTCCAAGATAATCAGTCAAAACTTATTCCTTTTCAAGAACACTGGAATTTCTTGATTTTACTAATATCCCTAATACATCTGACTTTGTTATTATAATAGAACACTCTCTTTGTATAACTTGTACTCAAAGTTCTTCCAACTATTCTTGGGTCACATTGCCATTTACTACTATGGCTAGATAGTTATAGAGATCTGGATGTTCCTACTCTTGTAGGTTCAGGACTGCTTAGGTTTCCTGGGAGATACTTTGGAACACCCTTTTAGGTCATTTAAACTAAAACATATCAACAATGACAACTAGTTAAATAATGCAAATAATTGATTCATTTAATCCCTTCTCTGGGCTATAGCAGTCCTGGTCATTTTCATTTTCAGATAATAAGACTAAATCTTTTAAATGTTTAATTTATCCAGAAATATTTTTAAATGTAACCATGTGACAGCTGATTGAAATATAGTCAGCAGGGAGAAGTGTTTTCATGAGTTCATGAGTTACTAACTGATTATTTTCCCCTGTGCTATTCTAAAAGTTTCCATACATTAACATGTGGTCAAATGTCTTGGGCTTGCATAAAACAAAAACCTAACTAAGCCCACTAAAAATTAAACAAATAAGAGAGGGGAGAAGGTGCGAGGGAGGGGAAACAGAGCATTTTGTTAGGTACACAGAGCTCTCAGAAATGCAATTCAGCTAAATTAGATGGGACTGGCTCTCCTGAACCAAAGACTGAACCAGCACCTCTTTCCCCTTCTTTCCTGCCTCTAGGGTTTCTTGTTTCTACTTCTTTCTGGCATCTGTTCCATTATTCTATCTGCAGATTGGTTTCCTCTGCAAGACTCTTGGACTTTTGTCCTTCATGATTTGAGCTATGGATAGGCTTGGCCTGCTATGCCCTAGATTCTGGGTCTGATTCTTCATGACCTTTTTTTGGTCCATACCATTGGCTGGATTACTCAGGGTTCAATACTTCTTGGGTGTAATCACTCCTACACTTAAAAAGAAAACATTCTTGGGGTACCTACCACAAGCCAATAATGCAATAAGGGTTGGAGACTTAAAAACTGTTGAAATAGTTCTCACTCTAGGAGAAAAAAAGCCAATGATTAAGATTCAAATGATATGTGTGTATGGAAGCTTTAGTGGCTTAGTGACCATGAGAGCACTAAGTTAGAGACTTTAACAGTCTGGAGACATCAAAGAATATTTGTTCCTCTTCTTTACTGTAACCATTGCCTACTGTAACCTATGTCTGTGAATAGCTCATTTTAACTGTTTACATATCTATCTTTCATAGACTGAAAGCTCCTCCAGAGCAGGGACCATGCTTTACTCATCTTTAAAGCTCCAGTGAGGGGCACCTGGGTGGCTCAGTCGTTAAGCGTCTGCCTTCAGCTCAGGGTGTGATCCTGGCGTTCTGGGATCGAGCCCCGCATCAGGCTCCTCTGCTGAGAGCCTGCTTCTTCCTCTCCCACCCTCCTGCTTATGTTCCCTCTCTCTCTGGCTGTCTCTCTGTCAAATAAATAAATAAAATATTTTTAAAAAATAAAAATAAAAAAAATCTCCAGTGACAATAAAGTTTGATGAATAAATAATACACGAAATGGTGCTTGAACTGAAACATCAAACATAAGCAGGAAATGGATTTTTTTAAAAGGAGGGGGAAGCATATTACAATTTCAGGCAAACAGGTTTCAGAGACATGAGAGACCACAGAAGGCTCAAGGCATTGCAAGCAGTTCAGAGAAGCTAGTATTTACAGGCTTATTGGCAAATGGAGGGTGGTGAGGCTGAGATGTTGATGGGGATCGACTTGTGAAGGGCTTTTTCAAGCCTTATTAAGGAATTTCAACTTTACACCAAAGGCAATGAGGAACTGTTAAAGGACTTTAATACTGATCAGAGCAAGAGAGCATTTTCTAAAGTATATTCTGTCAGCCACATGCAGATGGATTGCAGTGACATGAGCACAGTGTCGGGAAAGTGACTTCAGAGGCTCTTGCAAAATACAAGTAAAAATTGACGGGTCAGATCACTTCTGGTCCAGACCACAGCCCCATGCTTGGGCACAATCTAATACAGTCCCAATGGTGAGAACCCCCACCTTAGAGTAGTACACTCCCCTTGCTATTTCTTTTTTTTTTTTTCAATTATATAGGTTGGATTTTTTTAAGATTTATTTATTCTTTTTAAAGAAAGAGGGAGAGGGAGAGAGAGAGAGAGCAAGTGGGAGGAGGGGCAGAGGGAGAGGCAGAGAAACTCAAGCACACTCCCTGCTGAATGTGGAGCCCAATGCGAGGCTCAATCTCATGACCTTGAGATCACGACCTGAACCAAAATCAAGAGTCAGATGCTTAACAGAATAAGCCACCCAGGTGCCCCAGGATTCTTCTTTCTTAACTGATATCTACATCACAACACAATGTCCTTCTCTCACATACTTCTTGAGCTACCTTCACAAGACTGGTTGGATTTTAATCACCTAAAATCCCATTCTGATATAAGATTTCCCTGAAAGTCTGCTACTTGGAGGTCTTGAAAGAGCAGGCCATCTAACCTACTTTCCTAGAAAGGTCTTGCTGTTTCTGTTTCCACTTTTCTGAGGGCATAAAAGCAAACACACATGAACAAGGAAAGGAAAACTAGTAACTTTCACAGTGGGTGCAAGACTTTTAAGGATGTTCATCGCTGAATAAAAATCTGTCCATGGGGCGCCTGGGTGGTGCAGTCGTTAAGCATCTGCCTTCAGCTCAGGGCGTGATCCCAGCATTCTGGGATAGAGCCCCACATCAGGCTCCTCCGCTAGGAGCCTGCTTCTTCCTCTCCCACTCCCTGCTTATGTTCCCTCTCTGCTGGCTGTCCCTGTCAAATGAATAAATAAAATCTTTAAAAAAAATCTGTCCTTTCCCATACAAATTTTTACTACAGTGGTGAAATGAAGTTGGACTATATTTTACATTATCCCTCCCTTGGTGCAACTATTTTCATTATGACTTTTACGTTTATTTAAAATACCTTATCACAGAAAGATGTGGTCCATATACACAATGGAATATTACTCAGTCATCAGAAAGGATGAAAACCCACCATTTGCATCGACATGGATGGAACTAAAGGGGATTATGCTAAGTGAAATAAGTCAAGCAGAGAAAGACAATTATCATATGGTTTCACTTATATGTGGAACATAAGGAATAGCATGGAGGACATTAGGAGAAGGAAGGGAAAAATGAAGGGGGGGAATCAGAGGGGGAGATGAACCATGAGAGACTGTGGACTCCGGAAAACAAACTGAGGGTGTCAGAGAGGAGGGGGGGTGAGGGATGGGTTAGCCCAGTGATGGGTATTAAGGATGGCACGTAGTGCATGGAGCACTGGGTGTTATACGTAAACAATGAATCATGGAACACTACATCAAAAACTAATGATGTACTGTATGATGACTAACATAACATAATAAAAATAAATAAATAAAAATAAAATAAAATACCTTATCACAAAGAATCTTTGGGCTTTCCTGACACTGACACCAAATTCTGCCTTTAAGTATGGCTGCATTCACCAATTAAATCATGCATACAATCCTCTATTCAAGTAAGTCACCAGATATTGGGGAAGGAGCCCCCAACCTGGCATCGCATCCAGTTCTTGTAGGTCTGTGTAACCTTAAATGTTTCTTAGAGTGGTCCCTCAATAACAACTTTCTCATTTGTAAAAAAGGGAAAAATGACATATATTAATTCCAAATGATGGTCTTTAGCATCTCTTCTGACTCTGATTCTATCCAAATGAAACCTAAGATCCAAAACTGCACATGCCTTGACATTGCATATGAGCAAAAGCAGAGTTCTTGCCTTAAGTTGAATCTGCAGAAAAGTTTATCCAAGTATTCCCCCAGAGTTTTACCTTCGGTTGTGAAAAGCTGCAAACACGTCAAAAGCCAAACCACAATAACAAAAAAAAAAAAGTTCCCCAAAAACTAGTATGCCTACGCTTCCTTTTTAATCAAAGTAATTGGGCAAAATTACTTTGTCCTTTCCCTTCTCTGTCTTTGTTTATATTTACTTTTCTTATGTTTTCTATTTTGGAATAGATAATACCTGCACATTATACAAAGTCCAAAAGGGTGTTCAGTGAAATACAAGTCTCCCTTCTACCTCCCTCCCTTCTACTCTAGCCACCTAGTTTATCTGCCTGAAGCAACCACTGTTCCTCATCAAAATTACTTTAGCTATTAGATATCACCAAAAAATATCTTTTTTATTAATGCAGAAAGAACCCCTACTTGCATTAACAGTGTCTCCATTTGAGCAGGTGATTATAATAAACATAAAGGCATGTGGGCCTATTTGTTTGCTCTAGCTCCCACTTAATTATTTCCTTTGGCTTGAGTGCTTTGAGGTAAATCTCAGGTCACAGTCTAGCTGAGTCAATGTACAAGAGTGACACAGCAACACGTTTAAGCCATCTGGTAACCAAGGCAGCCAGACAGGAAGAGTTAATAATGGGAATTTCAAAATCATTCTTTACTCTAGCCACTTTACTCACTTTAGAATGTGAGGCACCTGCTTGAAATGTACAACCTTTAACAAGGGCCACTGACTGAGAAAGTTTTACCTCCTAAAATAACTTGGGGGACCCAAATGTAAGTCTATGGAAATCACTTGGAACCTTCCAGTGAGGAAATGGGTTTTAAGGGAAGCTCAGCTGGTTTTTACTAAGCTGCTAGGATTGTGTGGACTACAATCTAATGTTAAAACAGCATGAAAAGGGACTATTCCATCGCAGTGAAGACAAGAGCCAAAGCCCATCAGGGGCCAATCAACACTAGAACACTAGGTGCAGGAATTCCATCAGAAAAGGCAATAAAACTGGCTAATATAATTTAGAGAGAGTCTATTGCATCTCTTAGCACCTACTCACTGACAGTGTGAATGACATCCCTTCAGGGAAAGAATTTTCTACCTAAGGAGAAGCATAAAAACTGAACTTTAAAGATGAAGCCAAACATGATACAATATAATGCAATGAAACAAGCCTTCAAAAGCTTGCATTGTTAATATTTTGGCATTGCTTTACTGATGGGCTGAAACACATTATGAATAAAGCAAGTCTAGATGATGCAAGAGGATGCAACTGATCAAATACAAATTTCAAATCATGTTTTTTCCATGACCTCCACAGTGCCAGTTTTAGAGATTATTTTTCAGTCTCTATTAAGGCAACCTAAAGACATTAGACTTTCTATTGCAGTGGTTTACAACAAAACCTCTTTTAATGGATATTAGTGTTTGGATATTAAAGAAGAGATAATAAGGAAACATGAGATTCAATGATGAGATCCAAAGAATGTTTGCATAATTTCAGTTTTATTCATTCCAAGTTTTGAAATGAATAACATTTGATATGCTCCAAACACTCACTAACAACCTCACCAGTGCATTACCAATTATCAACATCAAGTAGACTGTTCTCTATGGAGCTCATAGAGAGCTCTTCCCATTCTCTTTTCCTTGATTATGTTTTCCCCAGAGTTGTTCTCATGCACAAGAAATCAAGTGGAAAGAATCCTCCAAGCTCCCCCTCCCAGGAAAACTACATGTTCCTTTTTGGCTTAAAGCAGAACAGACCTGCAGTGAAATCCTGAGGTGACCCTGACACCTTAGAAATTTAGAAGTTTTAAAATGTACTAGCCTGAGTTGCTGAAGATCCTAGAGTAATTTAGCTAACACCTGACACCTTAGAAATTTAGAAGTTTTAAAATGTACTAGCCTGAGTTGCTGAAGATCCTAGAGTAATTTAGCTAAACTGAGGACTGCTAGTAGATTTAATAATTTAATTGGATCTCTTAAAAATGGACATATTACATAAAATTATTTAGAACTTTGCAATGTAGGTTTTTTGTTAAACAATTTATACGTGTCAATGTAGTTGACCTCTAGATTACTTTCACTGATGCACAAAAGCTTTAGGCCTGGAAAACTTAAATTTAAATTTTATCATCCAAAACCATTACAGATCAGTGGCTTTGAAACATTTCTAACATGACCAAGAATAAAAAATATATTTTACATAATTACCTAGACCACACAGATGTACATTATTAACAATATACATATATATCTGAAACAAAATTTCACACAATAGAATTCTTCCTCACAATGTGAAATATTCTGATATCTCCTATTATCAGAAACTGTCAATTCTATAAAGTATTCTATAAAATCACCAAGAACACTGAATTAGTGAACATTAAACGATTGTTTCTGGGGGACATATAAGACAAAGTTCCTTTGAGTCTCTGGTCACAATATTTTCAACAACTGATCAATACATAACCTTAGTTAATGTATATTTGTGTTGAAAAACATCTAATTAACATATATTGTTGATTTATCAACATTGAACTCACAGCAGACAGCTCTATGACTCATGCCTGAAAAAACCTTATCTAATACACGTACTTGTTCCATTAAGGCACACCACAGCCTTCTTGCATTCAGGAACACTTTAGACAGCACTTTAGCACTATTCTTGTGGGCCATCTAAAACATTGAAACCACTGGCAAAAATGCAAAAAATGTGGCACAAATAAACTCTAAAAAGGATACTTGTTGACAGTATAAGAGCTGAAACAAAAAGGTAGAGTATAAAGGTACAGTACTACCTACTTTGATCTCAGCTGGCAATATGTGCATTGGCAGATTCAAAATTTTTTTTTT
This sequence comes from Ailuropoda melanoleuca, assembly GCF_002007445.2. Lineage (NCBI taxonomy): Eukaryota > Metazoa > Chordata > Mammalia > Carnivora > Ursidae > Ailuropoda > Ailuropoda melanoleuca. The sequence continues at coordinate 109,127,359 of NC_048220.1, read as the reverse complement.
TATTTTTTTATTTGACAGAGAGAGAGACAGCCAGTGAGAGAGGGAACACAAGCAGGGGGAGTGGGAAAGGAAGAGGCAGGCTTCCAGCAGAGGAACCTGATGTGGGGCTCGATCCCAGAACGCCGGGATCACACCCTGAGCCGAAGGCAGACACTTAATGACTGAGCCACCCAGGCGCCCCCAGATTCAAAATTTTTGATGCCCTCAGCATGTCTGTAAATAATTGCAAAAGCAGCATTAGTGTTGGTTTTAGGGTTACAAATAAATTTTAGGCAGTGCCTAGGCAAATTTGCAAATATGGAATCCATAAATAATGAGGACCAACTGTAAATACTTGTGCATATATATATATGTAATGTATATGTGTGTACATATATATATATACACCAATATCCAACTAATATGATTTTATTACAAATTAATGGTTTTTGACTGGCAGCTTGAAAAATCCTACAATAAGGTAGACAGTTTGAATGTCAGCATAATGACTTGACCACAATTTTATTTCTATGTTTAAACGACTGAAAAGAAAATTATCAATACTGAGGGCCTCATTAAACAAGACTACTTAACATCAGAATAATGGAGAGCTCATGAAATCAGCAATGCATCAACATTGCACATATGTTTATGATAACAACAATAAAGAAATATTTTGGTATGCTAACTAATTCAAAATAAGAATTTTTTTTCCCAAGGTTGTTCTAGAGAACACAACAGCCCTACGTAGATGAGGGTCAGAGCTATATCAACAACTATGACTCATGCCTGAAAAAACCGGGGGGGCGGGGCAAGTGAGCAGAGCTATGTCTACAAAGCAAAAACTTTCAACCAAACCCATCAAAATAACTTACTTGTCTTCACTACACCAGTAGTTGCATTAATTTTAGAAATTACAAATAATTTTAATGACCATCATCAACAAGAGAATGAATGAAAAAAAATGATACTATTCTTACACAATTGAATCATAGCAATGAAAATGAATAAGCTAATGCAACATGGAAAAAATATCAAAAATATATAGTTAACTAGAAAAGCAGGGTGAAATTATATATGGTACGTGACCATTCATATAAAGTTAAAATATGCAAAACAACACTACATATTATTTAAGGATGCATTCAAAGTTAGTGAAATATAAAAATATGCATAAAAATTCAAGATCATGGCTACCTTTGTCAAGGGAAGAAGATAATAGTACCCAAAAAGTGTTATTTCTTCAGTGGGTTGGGACAGATTGAAGTCTATTTCATTACTTTCTGTGCTTATTATTAAGACATTTCAGTCTTATTAAAATATTTTTAAAGCACCTATTTATATATATGCAAAAAAATTATACCACCTCCTCATCACAGAAAAAATAATAACTCATTAATGACATTAGTATAATTTAGTTTAGGTGTTAACTTATGAGAGGGAACTTGTCAAGGTAGATATGTTGCATCAATCAAAAAAGTACACATTGCCATTAGCCAGAAAGGATATGTGGCATATACATGCTGTGGATTTTGAACAGGGAAGCTTTCCTCCCTAGATAGTGATTTTTTAATTTATTTCCAAAAGATTTAAAATAGACATTGGATTCAAACTATTCAAGAATAAAATTACACTAACTGGTGTGGTTCAATACCACCTAACCAGAGTCCTGGGTCAGCTTCTAAAATAAAATGTCGAAAGTGCACTCTGCATTTAGCACCCAGATGATAGTTTCTAATACCATTCTCCATAAAAAGAATCAGCTCTTTGGAGAAAAGGATGATTATAGGGTTGAAATACACAAAATAAGCCTGAAGCATCTTGTAGCATCAGAAAGTAATGAGTACTCAAAAAAAACAAAAACCCACAATGATGGGGCTATGTCAAAGAGATACAGGAGCCAAGTGAAAGAGCACCAATGGCCAAAACTGGAACAATTTGAGCAAGGAAATAAAGCAGTGTTGAATTAAAATCCAAAGTATAAAATAAATATTCATGAGTCCAGAGTGATATTAAATAAATAATAAGAGAACAGACAAATCTCCCATGCAGAAGAATTCCAAATAATTCAAGTAAATACTCCATTCTCAAGGAAGTAGAGCATAACTCCCCACCCATTAAGTGTAGGAGGTATAGTGGTTACCAAAAGAGCACGATCTTGAAAGGGGGAATTCAAAGAGTAATTTTATAGTGGAGAAACTTGATGAACACTACCTCAGTCAGCGGATAAGAGTTCACATCATCAGTGATCAGTGATTTTAATAGAATGTACCCTTGATATGATGCACTGAAAATACTACTTTATCTCTCTGGTTTTCCTCCTCAAAACCTATAACTCTAGCTCACCAAAAAATTAATAGAACTATCCTATGACCCAGGAATTGCACTACTGGGTATTTACCCAAAGAATACAAAAGCACTAATTTGAAAGGATATATGCACTCCTATGTTTACAGCAGCATTATTTACAGTAGCCAAATTATGGGAGCAGCCTAACTGTCCACTGATAGATGAATGGATAAGAAGATGTAGTGTATATATACACTATGGATATATACACAATGGAATACCATTCAGCCATAAAAGAGAATGAAATCTTGCCATTTGCAATGACATGGATGGAGCTAGAAAGTATAATGTTAAGTGAAATAAGTCAGTCAGAGAAAGACAAATACCATATGATTTCACTCCTATGTGGAATTTAAGAAACAAAACAAATGAACATAGGGGAGAGAGAGAGAGAGAGACAAACCAAGAAACAGACTCTTAGCTATAGAAAACAAACTGATGTCTACCAGACAGGAAGGGGTGGGAGATGAATAAAATAGGTGATGGGGATTAAAGAGTACACTTATGATGAGCACTGAGGAATGTACAGAATTGTTGAATCGCCATATTGTACACCTGAAATTAATAAAACACTGTAGGTTAGCGGTACTGGAATTAAAAAATTTTAATAAAATGTTTAAAAACCCATTACTCCAACTTAGCCAAGAGGAAGGCATCAGAAAAACCCAAGCTGGGGGGCACTCTACAAATATCTGACCAATATTCCTCAAAACTGCCCAGATTATCGAAAAACAAGAAAAGTTTGGGGCGCCTGGGTGGCACAGCGGTTAAGCGTCTGCCCTCGGCTCAGGGCGTGATCCCAGCATTATTGGGATCGAGCCCCACATCGGGCTCCTCTGCTATGAGCCTGCTTCTTCCTCTACCACTCCCCTTGCTTGTGTTCCCTCTCTCGCTAGCTGTCTCTATCTCTGTCAAATAAATAAATAAAAATCTTAAAAAAAAAAAAAAACAAGAAAAGTCTGAGAAATTTTAACAGTCTAGAGGTGCCTAAAGAGAGAGGAGATGTGAGGAATAAATGTAATCTGGTATCCTGGATTGGATCCTGAACAGAAAAGGACATTAGGAAAAACCTTACGAAACCCAAATAAAGTATAAACTTCAGTTAGTAATAATGTCTCAATATGGGCTCATAAGTTATGATTATTATGCCACAGTAACATTAACATTAGGGGAAAGTAGGTGCTAGGTATAGGGGAACTGTCTGTAATATTTTTGTAACTCTTCTTTAAATATAAAATTATTTTAAAATTATAAGTTTATTTTTAAAATGCCCTCCTCAACTATGACTAGAACTTCAACCAACAGGTTACAGTGGAAAACTGGAGATAGTCAGGAGAAAGAATAAAGTGTTTAATTCTGAAATCTTGTTTTTTATCCAAAAACAAACCAAAAAAGTTGGTCTCTTAGTGAAGCTGATTATTTAAAATATGAACTCATAAATAAGCCTACTTGTAAAGGTCCTTTGAAAGAGAAGTATCATGGGTTTGACAAGAAGCAAATTTCTTCTCAATTTTTTCTACTTCAGTAAGTTACGCTGTGTTACTCAGTTTATGCAAAGAATTAACTCTAAGTAAGAAGTTGGAGTTAGATGCAAGAATTAAAGCCTGATCAGACATTACTGGTCTCAAAACAAGGAGATACAGATAAGCAGAGTAATAGAAAAACTCATCAAAATTACAAGTCTCAAACAAAGGCCTCGCTAGACCCAAATCCATTGGGACCTGAAATCAGAAAGTAAAATCATTCTATTATCAAGACATTAGTCCCTCTAAATTTATAATTAGAGGATAATTAATTTGTCCACATGGCCATGAAGGTCATAGCACAAGGGACAGCCTCATGGCTAAATATCAAGTATAATGTAAAAGTACATTAATGTAAGGAAATGTAAACTTTCTCAGAAATAAACTACTCATTCCTTCGAAAAGAAACCAAAGAAAATCAGGTCAGCCTTATTGTTCTCTTCAAATTCAGGTACAATTTATTTCTAAGAATATACTTAATCCACCACAAAACTGGGCCTATTAGTAGCAATTATTTAGGGATCTTTATGGATCAATGTCATCTAAAAACATTAATTCACCAGTTTCCTTAAGTTATCTGCATAAGACATATCTCAAGTGGCAATGGCCGCTGCCACAGAAGGAGGAGACCAGACGCCTTACCATGGAACTCTCTTTTTCTGAATCTTTGGCTCTTCCCCAAAGGAGGTGGTATGGGGACAGAGAAGAATAGGGGTTAAGAAGCATGTAAGCAAAGGAGGAAAAAAAGAAGAGAAATTATAACTGACTTCTAAGAAGATGTATTTATTGTGGTTTCCTTTTTTGCAGAATTGCTAGTTGGTTATTTTAGGGAATTGTGTTTAAGTCTTCAGATCTCTCAAAAACAATTCATCGGGTGAAAACGGGAAGAAAGAGGATAAATCTTGGTCCATTTATTTCAGTCATTTGTATAATGGGTTTTGTTTCACTTATAAAGTGGTTTTATTTAATAACGAAGCCACCCCTTCACAAAAAAAAAAAAGGAAGTAACAAAAAGAAAAGCAAAGGGGATTGATTTCATTTTACTCTTTGGTCTGAAAGTAAAGTCCTACTTCATCTTTAAGTCGACATTTCTTTATTTTTTTTTTTTAAAGATTTTATTTATTCATTCGACAGAGATAGAGACAGCCAGCGAGAGAGGGAACACAAGCAGGGGGAGTGGGAGAGGAAGAAGCAGGCTCACAGCAGAGGAGCCTGACGTGGGGCTCGATCCCAGAACGCTGGGATCACGCCCTGAGCCGAAGGCAGACGCTTAACCGCTGTGCCACCCAGGCGCCCCGACATTTCTTTATTTTTTAATGAATCAAGAAGGTTCAAGTTCTGGCTCAAAGCTACAATATGTTATTGTATATGTTGTACTAGAAGGGAGATTACAGTTTGGCTTCTGCTAAACCTGGCAGTGAGGATTTGTCCCATCAGGATTTAGGGAGGGATGAGAAAAGAAAAGAAAAAAATTAGGAACTGGGGATGTACTGTATGGTGACTAATATAACAAAAAAAAAATTATAAAAAAAAAAAACTCAAGAGAAAATTTCCAAGGGAGACAGTTTTCACTGCAGAACCTGTTTTGTGATAAGTACGCTCAGGGAAAGAGATAGCAAAGTGACTGGCATCAACTAGTGTAATTTTTAAGGTTATTCACAGAGGTGAAGTGAGGGTAAAAGACTATAAAGGAATTTCAATGTTGGTTTGTTTCTCCCATTTTCGGCTATTTGTGTAAGCTCAGGCATATAGGTGGTTCAGGGATGTCCAAAAAGACAATATGGTGGTGACTCGATCATTACAACACCTCTGTCCATTACATTTCACAGCTGAGTGCTCACGCTTTCATAATATGGGAGAATTAAGCTAAATGCTGACGTGGGGGTAAGGGGTGATCCAGAATCTTGCATCCACATTACATCATCTGAAGTTTTTTCAGTAAAGCATTTCAAATATTCAATAAAATTGTTTCCAACCAGTAGATACATTCAGATTATCAACTGACTAAGAGCAATAAAATATTATGAACTTTAATACAGAAGTAAAAGTCAACACCCTCTCATTAATTTGAATTCCATTACTTGGGTTTCCTTTACAGTATTTGTAAAGAAAGCAATCTATGTTAGTTAAATCTCTCTGATGTAAACAACATTTCAGGGGGAAATGCTTGACCTCCTTAAGAGAACAAACTGTTTTCCAGTACTATGTAACAGCATCCATTTGTATACAAACAATTAATATGTTATCTCAAGTGCCATCTTACCTATTCACCAAAACAGAGAAGGCCTTCTCTCGCCTTGCCAAAGCTTTGTTTGCAGGTGATTGAAAGTATTTCGTGTCTTTGAAAATAATGATACCTTTCTTTAAATCTAACATTTGAGCTTTTCAACAATTCACACCTCCTCTGCTCCAAGTAATTCAACTTTTGTACAATATAATTTTTTCATGTAAATGATGGTACATGTTGTAATTACATGGAATCATATCTAGGACTCTGATATTTTTTCAGTCCAAAAGATTTTTGGATAGTAAACAATATTTGTGGGGAGCTTAAAGGAACTGACTAATAGAGGCTGAGATTCAAATCCCAGAGAGGTAGTTGAGTTGTACATATTTTTTCCTGAACAGAGCTCAGAATTGTCTTCCAAAGGTTAACAGTTTCCATGACTTCATGAACTTTTACTTTCAAATGGTTTCCATGTTCTATATTTTTTTAAATCCCTCCTCTGGAATGTTTCTGTCATTTGTAGCCTTACCTTTTAGTAAGTATCCCTCTCACAAGAATGTCAAACTTAATCAAACAGTTGCATAAGATTCAACCCCACTCACTTTCTAAAAAATCTGCTTAAATCAAGATACTTTAAGCATTTGCTTCAGAACAAAATGTTCCCAAAGCCAAGTGTTTATGTTGCTGAGAAACTAGTTCTCAAGTGTGACAGTCTCACAATTTCTATCAGAAGAACTAAAGCCACTCACAATTTAAACTACTGTTAGAACAATGCTGGGTTCACCCAGATAGCCTTACTATCTCAGGTTTAATAGGTACATTATAGACTATATAAATGGCAAAAATTATTTTTTAAAATATTTCATTATATAACTACAGGAAAATTGAAATTTTGAAATGTTAAACTGAAGCATCAGAAAAAATATGCAGGTAAAAGTATCATTCAGAATACACCTGTGCCACACTGATTTGAAAAGGAAATGTCATCTACATCCCATTCTCTGTTTTGCCTTCCTTGTATCTCCACATAGCCTCAGATGAATGTTCTTTATTTTCCAATGCATATGGCACTTTTATCTTCTCTTCTTGTGTTAATTACTTTCTACTTTAAATTGTAGTTATTTACAATGGTAAAGCTGGTAGACTTTTTTTTAAGTAACAGCATTATATACATGTTAATTTCTCTATTAGATTACATTTCTTTTGAGTCATGAGCACTTAGTATGATACTTCATAAAAATGGGTGCCCAATACAAGTTTGAATAATAATGAGCCCTAAGAAGATTTATATTTCAATAACCTCTCCTATATTCCAAATTTAAGGCTTTTCAAAAGGTAAATATATTCAAATACTGCTCTAGCATTCATAAGAAGACATCTCAACAAATTTAACAAATCCTCTAGATACCAGGCAGTGTAGCTTGTTATCTTACTTAATTTTGCTTAATTTTCTCTCACAAACACACAAATACTTAAAAGCATATATTTGCATATTATAGACATGATAACTGATATTCAAAGAAGTTAGATCATTTTCTCAGATTGTATATCTTAAGGGCTAGAAGACAAGTTTAGTGTTCTTTCCAATATATCTATCTATATGCCTTATTCAAATCTGTTCCCTCATACCAGGTCAATCTCCCCACCCATCATCTAGTTTAGTGGCAAAAGCAACAAGTTACAGACTCTTGTAGCAAGTCTCTTGGACCACCTTACTCTGTTCCTGGCCTTGGTTTTATTTCCTACTCAATTCTATTTCCTACTCAATTCTATTCTATTTCCTACTCTAATTCCTATTATAGGAGTTTATTCCCTACTCAATTCTATGTACTACCATTTTTATTCTTTGACGTTTAAATTTATCCTTTAAACTCAAAAATATTTTACTTCTTGATTTTGGTATGGCTTGTCCTAACCCACAAGACATCAACCTTACCTTGGCTGGACTCACCAGGGACACAGCTCAACTTTATCATACATTCTGCGGTAAAGAATCAGAAAAAGGAGGGAAGCAATAAAGGCTTTGCCAACCCTGGGTGTAAACAGGCTTCATGTCTCTGAATGTCATGCTATTTCACTGACTACCATTTTTAGGTGTGTCCTATTAGAGGTCAGCATTTTAAAGAATCACGACGATTTTTTTTTTAATATTTTATTTATTTCACAGTGAGAGACACCGTGAGAGAGGGAACACAAGCAGGGGGAGTGAGAGAGGGAGAAGTAGGCTTCCCACTGAGCAGGGAGCCCAATGCGGGGCTTGATCCTAGGACTCTGGGATCATAAACTGAGCCGAAGGCAGACGCTTAACAACTGAACCACTCAGGTGCCCCTCACAGCGATTTTTAAGATACTGCTGGAGAACAGTACTTTCATTATTCACCCCCAGTTTTAAAGCCTTTAAGCTAAAATCTAAACACTTCACATTATAAATGCATATTAGGTATATGACATATCCAAGGTATAGTTAACTAACAGTAGATCTGGTATTTTCCCCCCACTACAACTACTTATAATTTTTCTGCACTTTGACTCTGATTTGTTCATTCACACATTAATTCATTTATTCAACAAATGTTTATTAAGTACCTGTTCTGTGTTAGGCACAGTTATGTAGTAGAGTTCAGCAGAGAGTAACACAAGGTTGCTAAACTCTTAGAGTCTACAGGAGGCAGGGTACAGGAGAGACTGGAAATAAACATTTAACATAGTTATAAATGTTATGGAGAAATGTGTTGGGATGAAAATAAAACAAGGGAGGAATCAGTAGAAAGAAAGTAATGGTGATATTTAAATTAAGGCCTAAATAAAAAGGAGTGAGCCATATAAATATCTGATGAAAGAAACTCTACAGAGTAACCAGGAAAATAATGAAAGATGAAGGCTTGCGCAGCTATTTAAACTGAGAGAGAGAGAGAGAGAGAAAGGATGGAGGGAGGAAAGAATAGAAAAAAAGGGAAAGGAAAGGGGAGGAGAGAGGAGAAAAAAAGGAAAGGAAAAGAAAAGAAAAAAGAAAGAAGGGGCACCTGGGTGGTTCAGTTGGTTAAGCGTCTGACTCTGGATCTCAGCTCAGATCTTGATCTCAGGGTCATGAATTCAAGCCCTGCATCAGGCTCCATGCTGGGCATGGAGCCTACTTAAAAATTTAAAAAATTAAAAACAAGAAAACCAAGAAAAATGAAAATATATACATCTACCCAGAGAAATGGTGCTTTAAGACAGGGTCTCAAAGATTTGTCAATACAATTTCAATGTCAGAGATTTAAATGGTAACTGTAAAATTTCACTGAAATTTTTATTTTGTTAAAATTCTCTCCTCCCAGCCGAGGGCTTCGGTGCAGACATGGCCAAGTCCAAGAACCACACTACGCACAACCAGTCACGAAAATGGCACAGAAATGGCATCAAGAAACCCCGGTCACAAAGATACGAATCTCTTAAGGGGGTAGACCCCAAGTTCCTGAGGAACATGCGCTTTGCCAAGAAGCACAACAAGAAGGGCCTGAAAAAGATGCAGGCCGACAACGCCAAAGCCATGAGTGCACGTACCGAGGCTATCAAGGCCCTCGTCAAGCCCAAGGAGGTCACGCCCAAGATCCCAAAGGGCGGCAGCCGCAAGCTCAATCGACTTGCCTACATCGCTCACCCCAAGCTTGGGAAACGCGCTCGTGCCCGCATTGCCAAGGGTCTCAGGCTCTGCCGGCAGAAGTCCAAGGCCAAGGCTCAAACCAAGGCCCAGGCTGCAGCTGCAGCTGCGGCTCCGGCTCCGGCTCCGGCTCCAGCTCCTGCTCCCGCTGCAGCTCAGGCTCCCAAAGGTGCCCAGGCCCCCACAAAGGCTCCAGCATAGATGCTTCTGTCTGCCAGTGTGAGGACGGAAGGACTGGTGTGACCCCTGGGCTTCTCTCTGCGTGGGGCTGGTGCCCTCCCGTGCTGTTTGTACAAATAAACCTGCGGCAGGATCTGTCAAAAAAAAAAAAAAAATTCTCTCCTCCCTAATCCTCAAAATAACAAACCTTATTTTATAGTACAAGATTATAAAGTTCTAACCATAGGTGCATTTACCCAAAACAACTCAAAAGAGTTCTGACCTATCTGACCTAACACATGACCAAGATGTGTTTTACAATTCATTTTTTTTTCAAATTTTAAATAGGTAATACAGTGTATAATTCCATATAACAATGTACCTTACCTTCCTACACCATTTTAAAATGTCCATTGTTACTGTGACAAAATAGTGGGAAACTGGCGTGTTTTTATGGGTCTTATGAAACACATCAAGTACAATATAGAGAGCATTTCCCTTAGATTTGTTAAGTTTAATCTCCTGAATGTCCACAAAGTAGTCATTTCACTGGTCATATCTGCTCTGATGTTTATAATGACTGCATTATGTTGAAAAATTTATCTTACCACCTTCCTCAATTCCACCACCAAGATAACCATGATTATAGATCAGTAACTTTTATAGTATGGTTCCTGGCCTTTCTTTTTTTTTTTTTTTTTTTTTTTTACCTGATGAAATATTTACTTGACGGCATTGAATTAACAGGTTAATTTCAGGAGAATTGCCAACTTTAGAACTAAATCTTTCCACTAATGGACTGAACATGATTTTTCTTTTTGTTTAGACCCTTTTGGGTAAATTTGATAAGGCTATACATAGAGGCACTATACATCTTTTGTTGTATAATTTTTTTTGCCTGTATTATTTTTCAAATAATCCTAATGAGTTAAGAATTAACCATAAAAATAAAAATCCTGTATTAAAAGTGATAAGATAAATTCTTTTGACTTCCATTTTTACATACCTTATGACTAAGGAGAATAACCTTGTAACTAGTAATATGACTAATTAAAGGGTACTAAAATTTTATATTCATAGTTAACATAAGCTCATGCTTATGGCTTTCTGAGGACCTTTTTTCCTATCAAGTCTGGCTATCATTCAATTTTTAGAAATGTTGAAAGTTCTGTAGTGTGCATGCAGATGTGTAGAAAGTCCAAATTCCTGCAGTTGGAGCAATCAGCATATGTTGTTGATAAGTAGGTTACAGTTTTTCAATTGCTGCCTTTCCATTTAAATATGAATTAATGCTAACTTCATTTCCTCATGTTGACTAATTTAATGTGAGTTGTTCAGCTGACTCAACAGTAAATATATCTCTAAATAATTGCTTGTATGGAATATAATTTTCCAATACAAAGTATAAGACATGAATGTGTTCTAAGGCATTTTTTCAGAATATAGGTCTTCAATCCCTCATCTAAAACTTCTAGGACAAGATGTGTTTTACAATTCATTTTTTTTCAAATTTTAAATAGGTAATACAGTGCATAATTCCATATATTATGAAACACCAATGCTGGAATCTGGAGAAGCACCCCATAATCAAAGACATCAATATTTCTGCAGTGACATGTATGAATGCTTACAGTAAATTGATAATGAAAGACTATGAAAAGCCTCACATTAGTCGCAGTTAGGTTTTGCAGCCAAATAAGTCTGCAACAAACTTGCAGAAAAACTTCCAGTGTTCAGAGCTTTTTGGATTTCAGAATTGCAAATAAGATATATGCATCATTTTCCTTCCCTAGTAAAATGAATATGATGAGAATTAAAATCAACAGCAGCAGCAGCAACAAAAATCTTCACTTAAGAGTTGGTATTGCATGGTGCACTGGGTGTTATACACAACTAATGAATCATCGAACTTTACATCCAAAAAAAAATTAAAATTAAAAAAAAGAATTGGTCACAATGTTCTTAATTGGAGGAGAGCTGTATTCAGTTAATTCAATACTTGATGGCCATTTTATTTGTGAGGGGCAAAAAGAGCATTTGGAGTATTTGGGAATGAGACAAGATTATAATTAAACTCCTCTGCATATGAAATGAATAATACTTTTGGAAGGTTTGTGAATTAGCTAGAGAAAAATGGAAGGAAAGGGAGCACAACAACATGGAAGAGTCCTGGTAGAACAGATGACTTATCAAAATTGCCTGGTTATTGGGAGAGTGCTGGGGTGAGCCAAAGGATTTATAAGAAAAGAAATGTTTACGCTTCAATTTTAAGCTATTGGCTTCACAAAGATTAAGATAACTTCCTCCTCTCCTATTCTGAGGGTGTTGGGGCAAGTCTCATCTAAATAGAGCAGAATCAAAAAATATAAAGCCTCTACTCTATAGATATGCTGCCAGAAATTATAGTTGAAGGCTGACCTTTGAACATGGACAATCCAGGATTAGAAACCACCTCTCTGTGAAAGAACAGGAGATATGGGAAAAATAAAATCAATATTCAATGCCTAATTTTACATGTCTCAATTCATTTAAGACTCCATTTTATTTATGAGGCAATGGAATTTCAGCAACTAAGCACTGTTTTTGTTAGAAGTCATTGGGCTGTGGTACAAACTAAAGATTCTGGCAGTGGAAGCCAGAGCTGAGAGTGTCCTGTTTCCACTTTGGTGGAATGTACTCCTAACAGAAAAAACTACCTGAAAAATAACAAATACAAATCCTGGACAAATACAAAAAACAACTACCTCAAGGCTCTACAGAGTTAATAAGACCAGGGAGATACCAGAGGGGTGTTGGAATTCAGAAGAGAACATAGCAGGGTGAGTCTTCTATTTTTGTAGTTTTATTCTAAGAGCAGGTTGTTGTCGTTGCATATTACAGGGTGGCTAAAACTTTTTTTAGAAAATCCTCTATCTTGGGGCTCCTGGGTGGCTCAGTCAGTTAAGCATCCATCTCTTGGTTTTGGTTCAGGTCATGATCTCAGGGTTGTGGGATCGAGCCCCACATCAGGCTCTGTGCTGTGTGTGCAGCCTGCTTAAGATTCTCTCTTCCTCTGCTCTTCCCCACTCACTCTCTCTCCCCCTCTCTAATAATAATAAATAATTTTTAATTAAAAAAAAAGAAAAAGAAAATTCTCTATCTTTCTTGTCTGAAATACCAGGCAATGAAGCCAAAGCAAACAAAGCCACTGGAAAATGAAGGGGGAATTCTGGAAAGAAGAGACTGAGAAAAGGGGTACCCCAAATTCCATGTATAAATTCTACCTAAGTCTTTAGCTGACCCCTGAACTATGCACATGCATAGCAGACTAAAGCTACTTGCAGCTGAAACTAAAAGAGTGGAACTCATATTTAACCTGACACATTCCATAGGTAAGACTAACTTTGCAGTTTACATCTAACGAGGTAAATTGCCTGCTAACACAGAAACATGAATAATCTTTGGAGAAATATAACAGAATTCAGAGTACACACAACATAATGTTCACAGTATCCAGGATATAATCCAAAGTTACTCGATATATGAAGAAGTAGGGAAACTACTTAACCTATTTTTAAGAGAGAAGATAATACACAGATGCCCACCCAGAGTTCAAAGAGATGGAATTATCAAACAACTAGTAAAAAGCCACTATTTAAACACTGCTCAATAGGGTGAACAAAAATATACCCCAAATGAAAGAATTTTTTTAATCTCAGGAAATAGAAACTATAAAAAGTTACAAATTAGAAATTCTAGAACTGAAAAATAAAATATCTAAAATAAAAATACACAGGATTGGCTTAACGAAAGAATAAAGATATAGAAAATAGTATTAGTATAAAATTGAAGATAGTGAATCAGAAGAACTATACACCACAAGCAAGTGAGATTTATCCCAAGTATTTGAAACATTTGAAAATCAATTAATGTGGTAGGTTTAAATTCAGTCATATCAACAGTTATATTAAATGTCATTAGACAACTTAATAGTTTCAGCTCCAACATGCAAAGACCTTGAAAATCAACACTTCTGCCATTACAACTTGAAAATCAGTGACTGTTCTTGAACCTACCAGAAAGCTAAAGTTGCAGGGCAAAACACCAGAACCCCAAAATCTGTCCAGACAGAAAAATCATGAGAGTCATAGCTGAAATATGATCACTGGAGCCATAAACTGGTAGGAACACTTAGATGGAAATTTTTTTTTATTTATTTATTCGACAGAGATAAAGACAGCCAGCTAGAGAGGGAACACAAGCAGGGGGAGTGGGAGAGGAAGAAGCAGGCTCATAGCGGAGGAGCCTGATGTGGGGCTCGATCCCAGGACCCTGGGATCACGCCCTGAGCCAAAGGCAGACGCTTAACCACTGTGCCACCCAGGCGCCCCTAGATGGAAATCTTAATAAATTGCAAGATTCAGAACTCTTATCTAAGGAGTCTAAGGGAAATTCTTAGGGAACCCTAAAGACAACAGGGGAGATAAAATTAAAGACAATAAGAGAATTTGAAGCCTCTTGCACCTATAAATACAGCAAACATACCCCACCTCCTAGCCAGATTAACATAAAACCTCACACTAAAAGCCTCAATTCCTATTGCCCAATGTATTATGTCTAGATTTCAAGAATAAAAAAATAAGTCATGTTAAAAGACAAGAAAAACCACAGTCTAAAGACAAAGCAAGCATCAGAACTATATTTAGATATGACACAGATTTTGGAATTATCAGACAAGGAATTTAAAAATAACTATGAGTAATATGGTAAGGGCTCTAAGTGGAAAATTAGACAATATGCAAGAAGAAATGGGTAATGTAAGCAAAAAGAAGGAAACTCTAAAAAAGAATCAAAACAGTGCTAGAAATTAAAAAAATGATATACTATGTGTTCATTAATTGAATTTAAATAAGATTAAAAAAATTTTAACAGAATTATAGAATGCCTTTGATGGGCTTATCAATAGAATCAACATGGTCAAGGAAAGAATCAGTGAGCTTGAAGATCTATCATTAGAAATTTAACAAACTGAAACACAAATAGAAAAGAGAATAAGAAACTAGAACTGAAAGCCCAAGAACTATGGGACAATTGCAAAAGATGTTATATATGCATAATTGGAATACCAGAAGGAGAAGAAAGAGAGAAAGGAACAGAAGAAATACTTGAAGTAAAAATGGCTGAGAATTTTCCCGAATTATGACACACATCAAACCACAGATCTAAAAAGCTCAGAAAACATCAAGCCGGATAACTACACACACGCACGTACACACACACACACACACACACACACACATACTCCTAGGCTACCATATTCAAATTGCAGAAAACTAAAGACAAAGAAAAAATGTTTAAAGAAGCCAAAGGGGGAAAAACACATTATCTATAGAGGAACAAGTACAAGAATTACAGTAGACTTCCATTATAAATTATGCTAACAAGAGAGTAGAGCAAAATCTTTAAAGTGTTGAGAAAAAATAATGACCAAGGTAGAATTCTATATCCAGCAAAGTTATCCTTCAAGAGTGAAGGAGACACCTCAAACTAATATAACACTGTATGCTAACTAACTGGAATTAAAATAAAAACTTTAAAATATAAAAAGTAAAAGCTAAATTTTAATTGTTTAAAAAGTGAAATATTTTCTCAAAAACACAAAAACAGGGAATTCATTGACAACACACCTCCCTAAAAAAAATGTTAAAAGCAGTTCTTCAGGCAGAAGGAAAATTACAGAGGTCGGAAAGTTGGATACATAGGGAAAAGAAGAGTATCAGTGAAGGAATAAGTGAAAGTAAAATAACTCTGTTATTTTATTCTTAATTAACCTGAAATGTAACTGTCTAAATTAATAATAGTAACAATCTATTGGGTAATTATAGCATATTGGTAAGTAAAATGGATGATTACTCTGTCACAGGGAACTAGAGAGAGAAATTGAGAACACAGTTATAAGTTACCTTCACTACACATATTCTTTGAAGGTAGACTTAGATTAAATATATAATTACAAACTCTAAGGCAACAACTAAATTTTTTTAAAGAAGCATAATAGATTTGCTAAAAGGGGAGATAAAACAGAATCATATAAGATGACCAGTTTAAATCAGGGAGGGAGAAACAAAGAACAAACGCAAGAAACAGAAAACAATTGCCAACATAGTTGATATTAATTCACCTATATCAGTAGTCACTTTAAATGTGAATGATACTGATACACAAATTAAAAGATTACAATTGTCAAAGTAGATTTAAAGCAAAAAAACAACTATATGTTACCCATGACAAATATAAAGACTCAGATAAGTGAAAAGTAAAGGGATGGAGAAAACTATCCATACTAACACTAATCAAAGCAAGCTAGAATAGCTATAATAGATTCAAATAAAGTTGACTGCAGAACAAGGAAAATTATTAGGGATAAAGACGGGTATTACTAATATAAAGGGGTCAATTCTCCAAGAAGACATTAACAGCCACCATGGAAAACAGTTTGGTGATTCTTCAAAAAATTAAACATAGAATTGTCATATGACCCAGCAATTCCACCCCCGGACACACACACACACACAAATATAAGAATCCCAAACATGTATACACCTAACAACAGTGTCAAAATACATGCAGCAGAAACTGATAAAGCAGCAAGGAAAAGTCAACAAATCCACTATTATACCTAGAGACTTTAATATCCCTCTGTGAGTAACTGACTGCAAGCAGGCAGAAAATCAGTAAGGACATAGTTGAACTCAACAGCACCATCAATCAGCTGACTCTAATTGACATTTATAGACTACTCCATACAACAACAGCAAAATACATTATTTTCAAGCTTGCATGCAATGTTCACCACAATAGACCATATTCTGAGCCATTAAATACACCTTAACATGTTAAAAAGAATAAAAATCATCTGAAGTATGTTTTCAGACTACAATGGATGCAACGGATATCGACAACAGAAAGATGGCTGGAAAATACCCAAATATTTGGAAACTGGGCAACATGCTTCTAAATAACACAAGGCTTAAAGAATAAATCTCAAGAAATATTTAAAATATCACACTAAATGGAACCCAAAATACAACTTTTCAAAATTTAGAAGGAAATCTAGAGCATTAAATGCTATCAAAAGAAAAAATATCTAAAATCAATAACTTAGTACTGCCAGTGCCTCAGTGGAGATCATCATCGAATTTGAAATATTTAAAATGGATACAGAGAGGAGTTAAGACAGCAGAGGATTAGAGGGACCTAAGCTTGTCTTTTCCCTCAAATACAGCTAAAGAGTTATCAAATCATTCTGAACACCTGAGAAATCAATTGGAGGTCTGAGAGAACAAAAATTGCAAGTCTACAAGTAGAAAAGTGACCACCTTTTGGAAGGTAGGAGGTGCGGAGTCTTAAATTTGGGGAGTATAGCTATGGACACTGCAGTGGGGAGGGAGCCAGCTTAGAGAGGCTACTGCAAAGTACTATAAGCAGCAGAGCACAAAATCAGAACTTTTAGAATCTGCTACAATGGGGAAATGCCTGGCTTAAAGGTGCTCAAGTGGCAAAGCAGAGCAGAATCCTAGGTGCAACACCATGGTCTGAGCATCCCCTGGGTCACAAGAAGAACAGGTGACACCTAAGTGCTGCACTGTTCCTAGGCATAAGAGTATGAAGCTGGCAGACAACAGCAAGTCTAGGTACTGGCTTTCTGCTCTGTGTTGCCATAAACTGCGATCCACTGTACAGCCATGGGACTGCTTTCCTGGGATGGTCCAGCAAATGGCAGAAGTGTGGCGAGACCCTTCCTGAGAGGAACAGTGTGGATCTGCATGCTGGGAGTCCCTAAAATTTGGAGTTTTGAAACTCGGCCATACATCTGAGATAAAAAAGATCAGACACAGGCTGGGTGAATGCAGGGTTCTAATGGAAACCAGGGAGACAAGAGACATTGATTGCTCTCCTGTGAGGGCTCACTGAAGAGTGGGGGGTACAAACTTTCAGCTCCAGGGCTAGAGAGAAGGATGCTGCCATATTCATCCTGCCCATTAGATCTGAAAATCTTCAGGAGCAAAAAAGCACCTCCTAGTGGAGTCCAGAACTGTTTACACCAAGTCCCGCCTCTGCACCATGGAGGCACATTCTGACTAGGGCAAGTCCACCTGAGAATCAGCACAATAGGCCCCTCCCCTGGGAAACCAGCACAAACAGCTCACTCACACAAAGCTTACTGTTCATAGAGGGCTACAAATCTTCAGCTCTAGGGGAAAACAGTATCTAGCTTCCTTTGTACTCTTATTCTTTATTTTTTATTATTATTTTTTCATTTATTGTCTTATTTTTAATTATTTTTTATTAATTTTTTAAATTTTTATTTCTTTATTTAAAGACTTATTTATTTTAGCGACAGAGAGAGCACATGCAGGGGGCGGGGCAGAGGGAGAAGGAGAGAGAGTCTTAGGCAGACTCCATGCTGAACACAGAGTCTAAGGCAGGGCTCCATCTCACCACACTGAGATCATGACCTGAGCCAAAACCAAGAGTCAGATGCTTAGCTGACTGCACCACCCAGGCGCCCCCTTTAATTTTTATTTCTACATATATACTTTGTATATGCATTTCTTTTTGTTTGTTTACTTTCATTATATTTTATGTATTTTATTTTATTTTATTTTATTTTTCTTTCTTATTTTGGGATCTAGATTCTTTTACCAAGCATACCAAAACACACTCAGGATCTAGTTTTTTGTTGCTGTTTTGTTTTGTTTTTTTCTTTATTCTTTTCTTTTCTGGACAAAATGACAAGAAATTCAATCCAAAAGAAAGAACAGGAGAAAAAAAAAAAGAACAAGAGGTGGTACTCACGGCCAGGGATTTAATCAATATAGATACACGTAAGATGTCTGAACTAGAATTTAAAACGACAGTTATAAAGATACTAGCAGGGCTTGAAAAAAGCATAGGAGACACTAGAGAATCCCTTACTGCAGAGATAAAAGAACTAAAATCTAGTCAGGCTGAAATTTAAAATGCTATAACCGAGATGCAATCCCAAGTGGAGGACATAAAAATGAAAATGGACAAAGCAAAGGAATGAATCACTGATGTGGAAGATAAAATTATAGAAAATAATGAAGCTGAAAAGAAGAGGGAAAGAAAGGTAATGGAACATGAAGGTAGACTTAGGGAACTCAGCAACTTATTAAAATGTAATAACATTGGTATCACAGGAGTCCCAGAAGATGAAGACAGAGAAAAAGGGCAGAAGCTTTACTCAAAAAAATTATAGCTGAGGGGTGCCTGGGTGGCTCAGTCAATTAAGTGTCTGCCTTCAGCTCAGGTCATGATCCTGGAGTCCCGGGATATAGCCCTACAACAGGCTCCCTGTTCTTCAGGGCATCCAGTTCTCCCTCTGCTCCTCCCCCCTGCTCGTGTTCTCTCTCTCACTATCTCTCTCAAATAAATAAATAAATAAATAAATAAATAACTTTTTAAAAAATTATAGCTGAAAACTTCCCTAATCTTGGAAAGGACCCAGACATCAAAATCCAAAAAGTATAGAACTCCCATTAAATTCAACAAAAGCTGATCATTGCCAAGGCATATCATAGTCAAATTTACAAAATCCAGAGACAAGGAAAGAACCTTAAAAGCAGAAAGGGAAAAAAAGTCCTTAACCTACAAGGAAAGACAAATCAGGTCTGCAGCAGATCTGTCCACCAAAATTTGGCAGGCCAGAAAGGAATGGAAGGAAATATTCAACATGCTGAATGGGAAAAATATGCAGCCAAGAATTCTTTATCTAGCAAGGCTGTTATTCAGAACAGAAGAAAAGACAAAGAGTTTCCCATGCAAACAAAAACTAAAGGAGTTCATGACCGCTAAACCAGCCCTGCAAGAAATTTTAAGGGGTACTCTTTAAGTAGGAAAAAAAAAGCAACAAAGACTAGAAAGGACCAGAGAACATCACCAGAAACACCAACTCTACAAGTAATAAAATGACACTAAATTCATGTCTTTCAATAATCATTCTGTATGTAAAAGGGCTAAACGTTCCAATCAAAAGACACAGGTTATCAGAATGAATTAAAAAACAAGATCCATCTATATGCTGCCTACAAGAGGCTCATTTTAGACCTAAAGACACCTGCAGACTGAAAGTGAAGGGATGGAGAACCATCTATCATGCTAATGGATGTCAAAAGAAAGCCAGAGTAGCCATCCTTATATCAGAAAAACTAGATTTTAAAACAAAGACTGTAACAAGAGATAATGAAGGGCATTATATCATAATTAAGGGGTCTTTCCATCAGGAAGATCTAACAATTGTAAATAGTTATGTCCCCAACTTGGGAGCATGCAAATATATAAAGCAATTAATAATAAACATAATAATAATATAAATAATAAACATAAACATTGATAATAATACAATAATAGTAGGGGACTTTTACATCCCACTTACAGCAATGGACAGATTATCTAAGCAGAAAATCCACAAGGAAACAAAGGCTTTGAATGACACACTGGACCAGACGGACTTAACAGATATATTTAGAGAATTTCATCCTAAAGCAGCAGAATACACATTCTTTTCGACTGCACATGGAACATTCTCCAGAATAGATCACACACTGGATCACAAATCGGGCCATAACCACTACAAAAAGATTAAGATGATACCTTGCATATTTTCAGACCACAATGCTATGAAACTTGAAGTCAACCACAAGAAAAAAATTTGAAAAGACCACAAATACATGGAGGTTAAAGTACATCCTACTAAAGAATGAATGGGTTAACCAGGAAATTAAAGAAGAAATTTTTAAAAATACATGGAAGCAAATGAAAATGAAAATATGACAGTCCAAAACAACTGGAATGCAGCAAAGGCAGTCATCAGTGGGAAGTATATTGCAATACAGGCCTTCCTCAAAAAGCAAGAAAAGTCTCAAATACACAACTTAACCTTATACCTAAAGGAGCTAGAAAAGAACCAGCAAATAAAGCCTAAGCCAGCAGCTGAAGGGAAATAAAGATCAGAGCAGAAATAAATGATATAGAAATAAACAAACAATAACAACAAGAAAAAACCAGTAGGACGGATTAATGAAACTAAGAGCTGGTTCTTCAAAAGAATTAATAAAATTGATAAACCCCTAGCCAGACTTATCAAAAAGAAAATAGAAAGGACTCAAATAGATAAAATCATGAATGAAAGAGGAGAGATTACAACCAATACCACAGAAATATAAACAATTATAAGAGAATACTATGAAAAATTATATGCCAACAAATTGGGCAACCTGAGAGAAATGGACAAATTCCTAGAAACCTACAAAGTATTAAAACTGAAACATGAAGAAATAGAAAATTTGAACAGACCCATAACCAGCAAACAAATTGAATCAGTTATCAAAAATCTCCCAACAAACAAAAATCCAGGGCCAAACCTACCAGACACTTAAAGAAGAGTTAATTAATACCTATTCTCCTCAAATCATTCCAAAAAACATAAATGGAAGAAAAAAATGGCCTTCTACAAGGCCAGCATTACCTTCATTCCAAAACCAGAAAAAGACTGCACTACAAAGTAGAATTACAGGCAAATTTCCCTGATGAACGTGGATGCAAAAATTCTCAATAAAATACTAACAAGTCAAATTCAACAGTACATTAAAAGGATTATTCACCATGATCAAGTGGGATTTATTCCTGAGCTGCAGGCGTGGTTCAACATTCACAAATCAGTCAACATGATACATCACATTAATAAAAGAAAGGATAAGAACCATATGATCCTCTCAATAGATCCAGAAAAAGCATTTGACAAAATACAGCATCCTTCCTTGATAAAAACCCCCAACGAAGTAAGGATATATGGAATATACCTCAACATCATAAAGGTCATACACAAAAGACCCACAACTAATATGCTCAATGGGGAAAAATTGAGAGACTTTCCCCTATGGTCAGGAACAAGACAAGGATGTCCACTCTCATCATTACTATATAACATAGTACTGAAAGTCTCAGCCTCAGCAATCACACAACCAAAAGAAATAAAAGGCATCCAAATGGCAAGGAAGAAGTCAGACTTTCGCTATTAGCAGAAGACATGATACTCTATGTAGAAAACCCGAAAGACTCCACCAGAAAATTGCTAGAACTCATACAAGAATTCAGCAAAGTTGCAGGATATAAAATCAATGTGCAGAACTCTGTTGCATGTCTAAACACCAATAATGAACCAGGAGAAAAAGATACCAAGGAATCAATCCCATTTGCAACTACACCAAAAATAGTATGATTCCTAGGAATAAACCTAACCAAAGAGGTAAAAGATCTATACTCTGCAAACTATAGAACACTTACGAAAGAAACTGAAAAGGACACAAAGAAATGTAAAAGCATTCCATGCTCATGGATTGGAAGAACAAGCATTGTTAAAATGTCTATGCTACCCAAAGCAATCTACACATTTAATGCAATCCCTATCAAAATATCACCAGCATTTTTCACAGAACTAGAATAAACAATCCTAAAATACGTATGGAACCACGAAAGACCCCAAATATCCAAAGCAAACTCAAAAGAAAAGCAAAGCTAGAAGCATCATGATTCTGGACTTCAAGCTGTATTGCAAAGCTGTAATCATCAACACAGTATGGTACAAGCACAAAAATAGACACAGACATCTATGGAACAACATAGAGAACCCAGAAGTGGACCCACAACTATATGGCCAACTAATCTTCAACAAAGCAGGAAAGAATATCCAATGGAAAAAAGACGGTCTCTTCAACAAATGGTGTTGGGAAAACTGGACAGCAACATGCAGAAAAATGAAACTAGACCACTTTCTTACACCATACACACACACACACACACACACACAATCAAAATGGATGAAAGACATAAATGTGAGACAGGACACCATCAAAATCCTAGAGAAGAACACAAGCAGCAACCTCTTTGACCTTGGCCACAGCAACTTCTTATTAGATAAGTCTCCAGAGGCAAGGGAAACCATAGCAAAAATAAACTATTGGGACTTCATCAAGATAAAAAGCTTTTGCACAGCAAAGGAAACAATCAACAAAACTAAAAGACAACCTACAGAATGGGAGAAGATATTTGCAAATGACATATCTGATAAAGGGTTAGTATCCAAAATCTATAAAGAACTTACCAAATTCAACTCCCAAAAAAACAAATAATCCAGTTAAGAAATAGGCAAAAGACATGAACAAACATTTTTCCAAAGAAGACAACCAGATGGCTAATAGACACATGAAAAGATGCAAAACCTCACTCATCATTGGGGCAATACAAATCAAAACCATGATGAGATATCACCACACACCTGTCAGAATGGCTAAAATGGACAACACAGGAAAAAAGAGATGGTGGTGAGGATGCAAAGAAAGGGAAACCCTCTTACACTGTTTGAAGAAACTCAAACTGGTGCAGCCACTCTGGAAAACAGTATGGCAGTTCCTCAAAAAGTTAAAAATAGAACTACCGTATGTGGGCGCCTGGGTGGCTCACTCGTTAAGCATCTGCCTTCGGCTCAGGGCATGATCCCGGCATTCTGGGATCAAGCCCCACATCAGCCTCCTCCACTGGGAGCCTGCTTCTCCCTCTCCCTCTCCCACTCCCACTCCCCCTGCTTGTGTTCCCTCTCTCGCTGGCTGTTTCTCTCTGTCAAATAAATAAATAAAATCTTAAAAAAAAAAAAAGAACTACTGTATGATCCAGCAATTGCACTACTAGATATTTACCCAAAGGATACAAAAATACTAATTCGAAGGGACATATGTACACCAATGTTTATAGTAGCATTAACAACAATAGCCAAACTATGGAGAGAGCCCAAATGTCCATCCACTGATGAATGGATAAAGAAGATGTGGTATATAGATAATGGAACATTACCCAGCCATCAAAAAGAATGAAATCTTGCCATTTGCAATGACGTGGATGGAGCTAGACTGTTTATGCTAAGTGAATTAAGTCAGTCAGAGAAAGCCAAATACCATATGATTTCACTCGTATATGGAATTTAGGAAACAGAACAGATGAACATAGGGGAAGGGGAAAAAGAGAGAGAGAGAGAGGGAAGCAAACCATAAGAGAATCTTAACTATAGAGAAAAAACTAGGATTGATCAAGGAGAGGTGGGCAGGGGATGGACTAAATGGCTGATGTGTATTAAGGAGGGCACTTGTGATGAGCCCTGAGTTTTATATGTAATTGATGAATCACTAAATTCTACATCTGAAACCAACTTTACCATACATGTTAACTAACTAGAATTAAATTAAAAACTGGAAATTTAAAAAAAAAAAGAAATAAAGTAGGGGTCACATTACTAATCCCATGGATATTAAAAGGCTAATAAAGGAATACCACTAATAACTCTATGCCAGCAAATTTGGTAACACAGATGAAATTGGCCAATTCCCTGAAGACGCAAACCACCAAAAATCACACAAGGATAAATAGATAACCCGAATATCCCTATATCGACTAAACTGAAATCAATAATTAAGAAACTTCCAAAAAAGAAAACACCCCAGACCAATATTGTTTTACTGGTGAATTCTATCAAACATTTAAGGAAGACGTAATACCAACTCTTCACAATTACTTTCAAAGAGTTGAAGCAGAAGGAACACTTCCTAAGTCATTTTTCAATGCCAGTATTGTCCTAATACCAAAACTAAATAAAGACTTTACAAGAAAGGAAGGCTACAGATCAATATCTCTAATGAACACAGATATAAAAATCCTTAACAAAATATTAGCAAATTAAATCTAACAATACATAAATAGAATTATACGACACAAGCAAGTGTGATTTATTTCAAGTATGCAAGACCAATTTAACACTTAAAAAAAATCAATGTAGGGGCCCCTGTGGCTCAGTCGTTAAGTGTCTGCCTTCGGCTCAGGGCGTGATCCCGGTGTTCTGGGATCGATCCCCACGTCAGGCTCCTTCACTGGAAGCCTGCTTCTTCCTCTCCCACTCCTCCTTCTTGTGTTCCCTCTCTCACTGGCTGTCTCTCTCTGTCAAATAAGTAAATAAAATCTTTTAAAAAAAAATCAATGTAGTGCCACATCAATAGGCTAAATTTGAAAAATGTGAGCATATCAATTGTCACAAAAGAAGCATTTGACAAAATTCATAATAAAAACCCTCAGAAAACTACAAATAGAGGAGGAACTTCCTCAACTTGATAAAGAACATCTACCAAACAAACAAACAAACTAAAGCTAACATTATACTTATTTGTGAGAAATTGGATGTTTTCTTCTTAAAATTGGGAACAAGTTAAGGAAGTCCTCTTTCTGCATGCCAATTTAACACTATACTGGAAATACTAGCCAATTATACTAGTTAGGCTAGTTATATTCCTTGTTTCAAAGTTTATTTTGACATTAATATAGTTACTCAAACCTTCTTTTCACTGTCTGCATGGCATATCTTTTTCTACCAACTTACTTGCCCATCTTACCTAGTATTTATATTTAAGTGTGTAAGTTTCTAGACAATAGAGCTTGCTTTTTAAACTTATTCTGGTAACTGCCTTTTAATTGGAGTGTCTAGCCCTTTAAATGTTCATCGTCTGGGGACTAAGGTTTTGATTTATTCAATACTAAAATGTCATTAAATAAATTCTAACCAAGGAGATTTCAGATTTTTATTTTTTAAAATTTTTTACTTTTAGAATAGTTTTATATTTACGGGAAAATTATGAAGATGGTTTAGCAAGTTCTCATATATTCCATACCCAGTTTTCCCTATTATTAACACCTTATAACTTTATGCTACAGTTGTAATAATTATTGAACCATACTGATATATTATTATGTAGTGTAAGCCCTGACAGTTTTTCTTTTTCATAATGCACGTGCTGACTTAAGCTTTCATTGCTGACGCATCCACTTAAAAGGGGCTATCTTGAATAAACACATTGCCAGCCACAGGATTAGATAAAGAGCCCGGCTACCTCTCTCCCTCCCCCCACCAGCCCGGGCTCCTTTGTTTTAGAGATCCTGGTTGATTTCAATAACTGACCAATTGGACCACTTGACTTTTCTCTCCACCTGCCCCACCTGCTGCTTTAAATTCCCACTGTTTTATTTTAAATTTGCTAATCAAGAGTGACCCCTGTGGAAACCCTAGGCTCCCACCTCAATTCCAGTAAAAACAGAACCCGCAGCCCATTTGCTCTCTCTCTCTCTCTGTACCTGCAACCTCACTGTGTAGCCCAGGTATGTTATGTAATTTCCAGGTCTTGTTAAGTAATAAATCTCTATTTTTTTTCTAAGTTTCCTTATGATTGTTGCTGAAGGGCATCTTAGAATCGTAATAAGAACCATAAGGTCTGGTTCAACCACAACATTGGTTATTTGTTTCACAACAAAAATTCAAAGGACTAAATTTGAAGATCTAATTGGTTTTATTAAACAAATGATGAATCAGGCAGCATCCCATCTAGTAAGTTGTCCATCTTGCCTATAGTTTTCTTTTTAACAATAAGCTAAGACCAACACAAAACACTGTATTAGCTAAAGTCAAAACTACTCAGATTTTCTTAGTTTATACTTAATGTCCTTTTTCTGTTCTAGGACACCACATTACATTTAGTCTTCAGGTCTCCCAAGGCTCCTTCCAGCTGTAACAGTTTCTGAGATTTTTGGTTTTGGTTACCTTGACAGTTTTGAGAAGTATTGGTACAGTATTTTGTAGAATGTTTGTCAATGAGATTTGCCTGATGTTTGTCTTACAATCAGATGGACATTATGGGTTTAGTGGAGGAAAACCACAGAGGCAAAGTGCAAAATGCACCACATCATAATGATGGTACATACTATCAACATGACTTTCACTGTTGATGTTAACCCTGATCACTTGCTTGAGGTAGTGCTTGTCAGGATTCTCAACTAAAGGTGCTATTTTCCCCCTGTGTATATTGTATTTTTGGAAGGAAGTCATAAGCCCATACATAAGGAATGAGGAGTTATCTTCCACCTCCTTGATAGTAAAGTATATGCATAAATTATTTGAATTTTTCTACATGAGAGATCTGTCTCTTCTCTCATTTATTTATTTACTCAATAATTTATCTATATCAATATGGACTCGTGAATATTTATTTTATGCTTTGTGTTTTAATCCATTACTACTTTCTTTATGTTGCTACCCAACTTGTTCCAGTTTCAGTCATTGGGAGCTCTGTCGGTTTGGTCTTATGTCCCTTTGACATCACATACCCTTATTATTGTGGGGGAGCTTTTAAATTTGAGATCTTCCCTACTTTCTAGCACTACACGATACTTCAGATTTATCTTGTCCATTCTTTGCCCTGGCCTAGAGCCAGCCATTTCTGCAAGGCACCCTGGTTCCTTTTACTGGAGAATGATACTAGAAACTAACATCTGGGTGATAGATGCACTCATTGCTACTGAGACATCATTGCTTCTAGGACTTCTCAGCTTACAGAGAAAGAAAATGTATGTGTCTATACTAACCTGTATTTAGATACACATATTATAAATATTGCTGTATGTTACTATCTGTGTCTATATTAGGCTAAACATGAGGTCACACTAATGTTTCCAACTCTAGATCATTACCCCATTCTAGATCATTGCAGCCTCTTCTTGCTTATCTGTAACCTCCAACAGTGACACACCTTGCTCCCACCATCTGCCATCCATTTGCTTATTTGTTCAATTCCAGTATGCACATATAGTTTGAGAAGTGTTAACCTGTACCCCTGTGAGAAACAATTTTATCAACTAGAGTAAACCACCTTAGTACAGTTTCTTTGCAGACTCCACTTATTTCCAAAGTTACTTAGGTCAGCACTGTTTCCCCCTCACCACCTTTACCCCCTAGAGTGAAACCGTTTCATACATTTATAGAGCAATTAGATTGGTTTGTTACATTCTTATTGCATCTGGGATCTTCCACTTTCTAAATGATTCTTTTTTTATTAAATACATTAAGTTTCACTCTTTGTGCTACAAAGTTCTATGGGTTTTAACAAATACATGTCATGTATCCAGCAGCAGAGCAACATAGAACATAGTTTCATGATCCCAAAAAGACCCTTATACTTCCCTTATTCATCCCCACCCCTAGACTCCTGGAAACTATTGAACTGTTTATCATCTCTATAGTTTTGTCTTTTCCACAAGTCATATAATTAAACCATACAGTGTGCAGCCTTTTCAGACTGGCTTCTTTCACTTAGCAATAAGCATTTAAGATGCATCCGTGTCTTTTCATAGCTTAGTAGCTCATTTCTCTATATCACTGAATAGGAAATGTTGTACTATGGTTTGTTCATCTATTCACCTACTGAAGGACACCTTGGTGGGTTTCAGTTTTTGGCAATTATGAATAAAATTGCTATAAACATTCATGTGCAGTTTTATGTGTGGACATAAGTTTTCAATTCACTTGATTAAACATCTCGGAGTGTAATAGCTGGATCATATGGCAAGATGATGTTTAGCTCACAATTTTAATAGATATCTAGTAGTATGGTAGTATCTTATTGTTGTTTTAACTTGCAATTCCCTAATGACATGATGTTGAGTATCTTTTCATATACTTATTTGCTATCTGTATTATTTTTTTTGGTGCGGGATCTTTCAGATCTTAGGCCCATTTTTTTTTATAATTTTTATTTTGTTATATTAGTCACCATACAGTATATCCTTAGTTTTTGATGTAATGTTCCATGATTCATTCTTTGCGTATAACACTCAGTGCACCATGCAATACGTGCCCTCCTTAATACCCATCACTGGCCTATCCCAATCCCCCACCCCCTCCCCTCTGAAGCCCTCAGTTTGTTTCCCAGAGTCTACAATCTCTCATGGTTCATTCCCCCTTCTGTTTACCCCCCCTTCATTCTTCCCTTCCTTCTACTACCGATCTTCCTATTTCTTATGTTCTATAAATGAGTGAAACCATATGCAAAAGAATGAAACTTGACCACTCTCTCACAGCATACACAAAGATAAACTCCAAATGGACGAAAGACCTCGACGGGAGACAGGAATCCATCAAAATCATAGAGGAGAACATAGGCTGCAACCTCTTTGATATCGGCGACAGCAACTTTTTTCATGACACATCACCAAAGGCAAGAGAAACAAAAGAAAAAATGAATTTGTGGAACTTCATCAAGATAAAAAGCTTCTGCACAACCAAGGAAACAGTCAAAAAAACTAAGAGGCAGCCCACGGAATGGGAGAAGATATTTGCAAATGACACTACAGATAAAAGACTGGTATCCAAGATCTACAAAGAACTTCTCAAACTCAATACACAGGAAACAAATAAATCAAAAAATGGGCAGAAGATATGAACAGACACTTTTCCAATGAAGACATACAAATGGCTAACAGACACATGAAAAAAATGTTCAAAATCATTAGCCATCAGGGAAATTCAAATCAAAACCACATTGAGATACCACCTTACGCCAGTTAGAATGGCAAAAATTGACAAGGCAGGAAACAACAAATGTTGGAGAGAATGTGGAGAAAGGGGATCCCTCCTACATTGTTGGTGGGAATGCAAGTTTGTACAGCCAATTTGGAAAACAGTGTGGAGGTCCCGTAAAAAGTTAAAAATTGAGCTACCCTATGATCCAGCAATTGCACTACTGGGTATTTACCCCAAAGATATAGACGTAGTGAAGAGAAGGGTCACATGCACCCCAATGTTCATAGCAGCATTATCCACAATAGCTAAATTGTGGAAGGAACCGAGATGCCCTTCAACAGATGACTGGATTAAGAAGCTGTGGTCCATATGTACAATGGAATATTACTCAGCTATCAGAAAGAATGAGTTCTCAACATTTGCTGCAACATGGATGGCACTGGAGGAGATAATGCTAGTGAAATAAGTCAAGCAGAGAAAGACAATTATGAGATTTCTCTCATCTATGGAACATAAGAACTAGGATGATCGGTAGGGGAAGAAAGGGATAAAGAAAGGGGGGTAATCAGAAGGGGGAATGAAGCATGGGAGACTATGGACTCTGAGAAACAAACTGAGGGCTTCAGAGGGGAGGGGGGTGGGGGAATGGGATAGACTGGTGATGGGTAGTAAGGAGGTCACATATTGCATGGTGCACTGGGTGTTACATGCAACTAATGAATCATCGAACCTTGCATCAGAAACCAGGGATGTACTGTTTGGTGACTAACATAATGTAATAAAAAAACATTAAAAAAAAAGAATATGTGGTCCGTATATACAATGGAATATTACTCAGCCATCAGAAAGAACAATTACCCAACATTCGCCAACATGGACGGGACTGGAGGAGATTATGCTAAGTGAAATAAGTCAAGCAGAGAAACACAATTATCATATGGTTTCACTCAAAGTTCTGCCACTCTTAAAAATGAGGTCCTATGCTGATCTTCATCTCCATCTCTCCTTCACTAGTAGTAAATGAGGTCACTTTGAAAGCTATCTAAGCTGTCCCCTAACTCTGACACTTTGCTTCAAATTGGTTATTGATTGTCCTGAGCCTATGATTTTCTCTTTTCAATGGCAATCAACAATAGTCACCCAATTTCACAGTTCTTGTATTCTTTCTCTGCTACCTTTCAAATGCCAGACACATTGAACAAACCTGTGCAAATTCTTCCACTATACACAGCCCCCTTCACCACAGGTGAAAGTCTCGACAATTGTACTTCTACCACATATCATAACAGATTATCATAACTGATGATGAGGTATTCTATTATACTGACAGAAAGTGATCCAAACTGGGATCCCATTCTTAGAGTCTATTTCCTAGGAGCACTTCTAGAAATGAATGCATTAGGTTGAGTTCCCTAGAAACAGAGCCTGAAATAGGGTTTGTAGTACACATATTTACTGAGAGAATGCTCTTTAGGAAAAAAAAAAATTCTATAGGGAGAGAATTAGGCAGAATAAGAAAGGAGAAGGAACAAAGCAGGGATGCACTCTTTAGCGAAAGCTAGTTATGGCTTAATCCACAGGAGGAGGTTCATAAGCATAGATCCACCACAGGTTAACGCTTCCTGAGGAAGAAAACCAGGCTTTTGTGCTCCTACATTAGACATTCTCTGGTTGAGGAACATCCATAGTGGTAATTTAACTGCCAGGGGTAGATGGTTCCCATTAAAAGAGTACCAGTTGTCTGGGGAGCAGCCATGAACTGTTGACACAGCATCTGAGGGCATGGGTACACTGGCTCAGTAAATGGGAATCTGAGCAAGACACCACTGCACTACTACAAGTGTTAAAAGAAGGGTCTTTTCAGTATATAATGTTAGGTCAATTGGATATCCGGTTGACTGAAAATAATATTTATCTTGAACTTTCCTCATACCATATTAAAATGTCGATTCCAATTGGATTGTATATTTACATATGAAAAGTGGTACAATAAAAGTCCTAGAAAAAACTATACTATCTATACATTATGAGAGTAATATTTCTTTCTTTCTTTCTTTCTTTCTTTCTTTTTCTCTTTCTTTCTTTCTTTCTTTCTTTTTCTCTTTCTTTCTTTCTTTCTTTCCTTTCTTTCTCCTTCTTTCTTTCTTTCTTTCTTTCTTTCCTTTCTTTCTCTTTCTTTCTTTCTTTCTTTCTTTCTTTTTTATAGAGAGAGTGTACACAAGTAGGAGACAGAGAGAGGCAGAGGCAGAAGGAGAGAAAAAATCCTAAGCAGGCTCCACACGTACTGCAGAGCCCACCCAACATGGGGCTTGATCCCAGGACCCTGAGATCATGACCTGAGCCGAAGTCAGGTGCTTAACCAACTGAGTCACCCAGGCACCCTAAGAGTTCTTAAACATTATACCAAAAAAAGCATTATTCTTAAAGAAAATGATGGTGAAATTAGTAACTTTTGAACATTTAAAGACCTGTTTAAGAGAATGAAAAGGCAAGCCACATAATGAAAGAAGATATGTCCATGAAGACATCTGACTAAGGTCTCATATTCAGAACAGATGACATATTCCTACAGAGCAATAAGAAAAAGACCAGCAACCTTTTTTTTTAATTGACAAAAGACATAAACAGGCACTTCACAAAAGAGGATAGCCAAATGACTAATAAACATAGGAAAGAGCTCTCGAGTTCATTAATCACCAGAAAAATCTGAAACCACTATATATCCATCAGAGTGACTAGAAGTGAGAAGACTAATAATAAGTGCTGGCTAGGATGCAGAGACACGGGAACTTGAATACACTGCTACTGGGAAGGTGAATTGTTATAGCCACTTTGAAAAAGTGCTTAGCTGTAGCTACTGAAAAATAATATATGCCTACTCAATGACATACAAATTTCATTATTAGGTAAATACTGAATAGAAATCTGTACATGTGCAGACAACAGGACATGTACAAAAATGTTCATAGCAGTGTTATTCATAATAGTTGAAAACTGGAAACAAAATGCTCTTGAAGATTAAAACAGACACATATATATGTAGTCATATAGTCACAAAATGAAATTTCATACTGTAATAAAAATGAACAAATTACTGACATATGCAACCATATAAATGAGTGTCACAAAAAATCCATACTATATAATTCCATTTATATAAAGTTTAAGTTATCTCTGGGAAAGAGGGAGGGTAAAATGATTAGGAATAGGCATAAGAGGATTTTCTGGATGCTGGTAATGTTAGGTTACTTTTTTTTTTTTTTAAGATTTTATTCATTTGACAGAGAGAGAGACAGCCAGCGAGAGAGAGAACACAGTCAGGGGGAGTGGGAGAGGAAGAAGCAGGCTACCAGCAGAGAAGACTGATGTGGGGCTCGATCCCAGAACGCTGGGATCACGCACTGAGCCAAAGGCAGATGCTTAACGACTGCGCCACCCAGGTGCCCCAGGAAACTCTTTTTAATCCCCAAGCATATCCAATGTAGTATGATTTTATTTTTTTGTCACCTCATCATACTTTTTACTATCTTCTCCAACTTTTCCCCTCTTCTTTTCTTCTCCTCCTTCTCCTCCTCAGTGTCTCCTTTCCTTCTTTCCTCCCATTTCCTTTCTTCTTCAATCTCCTCTACACAAGTTTCATGGAGACAGTGTACAGAGAGGTGAAGGTACCACCATCAAGGCTATTCCTGGGGGAAATGATCTGTTCTCTTTAATATGTTAGCTTTAATTTTTCATCTGCCTAAATGTTCTCAAAAAAAGGACAGAGCATGTAACAGTGATAGCTAGCTAACTGTCCACCAAAAATTCATGGTCCCCCCCATCCATAATGTAAAGATTATTTAAAAATTGATTCTCAGCCA
Source organism: Ailuropoda melanoleuca (assembly GCF_002007445.2). Taxonomy (NCBI): domain Eukaryota; kingdom Metazoa; phylum Chordata; class Mammalia; order Carnivora; family Ursidae; genus Ailuropoda; species Ailuropoda melanoleuca. The sequence goes on along the minus strand of NC_048220.1, from coordinate 109,094,172 downwards.
GCGACTACATATCCCAGTCTCCCTTGCAATTAGGTGAGACTATATAAAAGAGTCCTAACCTATGAAAAGTGAGTGGAAATTTTACATGCCATGTCCAGTTTGGGTCCATAAAATTCTCCTATGCATTTTCCTCTCCGCCCTTTTCCCCTAGGGCGGAACCTGAAGCATCCACATGATGAAATTGGCAAAGCCTCCATTATCCTGGATTTCTGAATGACTGTGTGGAGGAGGCATATGGCCCACCTATTCCCTACCTAACACTAGTACAAGCAAGAAATGAACTTGTATTATAATTTGAGCCATTATATGCCTTGGGGTCTATTTATTAAAGCAATTGGCTTACCCTAAGTGATATGAAGTAATTTCAGAATCTTTAATAAACAAGGATCACTGAATTAATTTTTCCAAGTCCTAGGCTTGACAGGTTGTAAGGTTTCTGTGACTATACCTGTATGAAGGAGAAACTAATTTTTCCATTCAATGTAACATTATTGTAGTCTTCCTCACTTGATCTGCTCTCTAAAACAGGGAACAGAGCAATTGTGTGTCATAGTTACTGTGCCATTAAGTCAAAAAAAGGGGGCAGGGAAGGAGGCTAGAAAATGCCAATTAACTCCTGTAGCCTAAAGGTGTATCTTTTCTCCTTAATTCTACATCAGTATCTTCACTAAGTGAAATGGTTTTACTAATAGACCATCAGAGTGCTCTGCAGAGAGTGCAACAATTGAAAACGATGATGGGACTTAGTGAAGTTTCATTCAGAAATACAGTGGTTTCCTGAAAGACCCTGCTTCAGAATTTTATGGTTTGGAAACCAGAGATGAGGCTTATTTCGTACAGATGTTCTATCTTTAAAAACAAAAAGAAAGAAATACTGAGTGCTTTGGTGAGTGCCCTACGACCCAAGCCTCCTGCTCAGAAAAACAATGCCAAGGAATTCCAGTAGTCTGGTCCACATGTGGCTTGGCAGGTGCTTTATACTCAAAGACACATGAGGTTGTCAGATTGGCTCAAACTGGTCTAATCATAACTTTGGGGAACCAGTTCATGTTTGCCATAATTCCATCCCAGGAACATCTGGGAATCTCCTGAAGAATTAATAATGAATTGTGGATAGAAATTTGATAAAGGACTTATGACATTGGCATTAATACCATATGAGTGTTTCATGATTAACTTTACTATAATAAAAGCCAAATGAATTAGAAAATTTTTAGTCCCATATTTTAGCCCATCATTGACACAGGTCAAGGTACCCCAAGTGCAATTTTAATGAATATAGGTAGTGGCCTTGTTATGAGGCCACTAAGGTGATAGCATATAGTGTCACTGACCTCCGTATGACTCCATTTGGCATTCTAACAGTTTCACTGTTTACATTTCAGGGCTTTCTGATCACGTGGTGGGGTACATTCCATAGCTCCCTCTGACAGAATAATTCCAGTGTGTCATTTCAGAAGAATATTGAACTAGACCCTAACTTGGCTAATACTTGAGAACTCCAAATTCCCAAGGGGTTACTTTTGATGGGAATCTGGCCCCAACTGCTCTGACATGTTCATGTTTAACCTCTACAACTCAACCCAAGAACTATCTAGCCGAGATTTAGTGTTTAGTACAGTAGGTCATACTGGGCTAACAAATATAAGGATACTCCAGTGAAGAAAAATGGAATTGACTGATGCTCAGGACCACCACTTCAGGTTAGTGATCCTCAGTGAAAGGCTATGTTGCTCATGCCTCAGGGCCACCATGCATCCATGACTGTGGGGATTGCTAATCTAATCACTGGATTTGAAAAATATATAAAATATTCTCATATACAAAATACATAAAATATTTCATTAATAATTTTGTTAGTTAATATTTCGGCAATTACATTAATATTTAACAATATCTTGGTTATATCGACTCAAATATACATTATTAAAATTAATTTCAATTATTTCTTTCTACTTGTCTTAATGTGGCTACTAGAAAATTTTAAATGACATTTGTGGCTTGCATTTGTGACTTGCAATAAATTTCTACAGAATAATGCTATTCTAGAACTTTTCTTATGTATATACATTTGCCTCTTTAGGAAAGTTACAATATGTATGCTTTTTTGTTTTAAGTGGACTTTTTAATTTTAACAATATATTATAAAGGTATTTCTATATCAGTAAATATTGATTGGCAACACTATTTTTAAAAATATTTATTAAAAAACTTAGTATTATACTAATCATCTTAATTATTTAACCAATGCCTTAGTGTTGAACTTTTAGTTTGTTTCAGTTGGATATATTTCCAATAAACATAAAGAATTCCTAAAATCACAATCAGAGTGTGTCTTAATTCACTGTAAGACACTTTACCTTTTCAAAAGAATGAGAATAAACAAGTGGGCATCCCTAAGATAAGGGTTTAAGATTCAATAATTTTGTTTATACCTTCTATGTTATATTAGGGTTCTCAAAAATTAAAAAAAAAACAGAACCAATTAGATAGATAGATAGATAGATAGATAGATAGATAGATAGACAGACAGACAGATAGATAGACAGAGATAGAGATAGAGATTTATTATAGAAATTGCCTCACACAATAATGGAAGCTGAGGAGACCCACAATCTGCTATTTACAAACTGAAGAACTAGGAAAGCCAGTGGTATCATTCATTCCCTGTCTGAAGGCCTGATAACCAGAAGTGCTGATGCCCAAGGTCAGGAGAAGAGGGATATCCCAGCTTAAGCAGAGAGAACATTCACCCTTCCTCTGTTGGTTTGTTCTATTCAGGCCTTCAGTGGATTACAGGATGCACACCCACCTTGGTGCAGACAATCTTTGTACTCAAGCTACCAATAGAAATGCTAATCTCTTCTAAAAAAAACACCCTCACAGTCACACCAGACATAATGTTTTACCAGTTATCTGGGCATCCCTTAGCCCAGTCAAGTTGACATATAAAATAACCATCACACACGCATTTAAGGAAAATTACCAGGCAGAGGATCCTGTGGTATGCCTGAAAACATCTCCAAGAAAGATTTAGTTTGCTTTCAGACTCATCTGCTTTGTACTTGAATGGGTCAATATTCATTTAATGCCACAAACACTAATCCGTATATAAATTAACATGTATAAATTACATGTATCTAAATTCTTATAGATTAATAAGATGTTTAATCAGCTATAGGTTCTTTAATTTTTTTCTAGTAGATTTTATGAGAATTTGTTTTTGGGCATTGATTTTAAGTAACTAAGCTAAAAGAGCTCTCATTGCCTGATGATACAGCCAAAAGGAAATGGATCCATCCATAAACGCATACTGGTGACTTTGTTCATAGCAAGTGGACTGGTAAATGTGTTTAGGCAGCCCAAAAATACCCTAGCCAAAAACTTAGAGAGTGTTTTAAATTCAGCCTTGTAAAAGAAATTTCTTCTCTGTTATTTAGATACTTGTTCTTCTGTTACTCTACCTTCACTTCCTTCTAGTTTAAAGTCAAAATAGAGTCCCTATATATTTCGAAGGAAGCTCAAGTTTAAAAGAAAATAGAAGAAGATGAGAAGCTGTCCCTAATCAACAACAAAGGGCTTACATAAAAGGAGGTTTTCTATTATTTTTTTCAAGATTTTATTTTTAAGTAATCTCTGTACCCAACATGGGGCTCGAACTCACAATGCCATGATCAAGAGTGATATGCTCTACCAACTGAGCCAGCCAGGCACTCTGAGGTTTTCTGTGATTTTTGACTAGAGAATATTTTAATAGAATTTGAATCCTATAAAGAAAGGCTCCATATCTCTATGAAAAAAGCAGGGTCTCCTCAGCCTTCGAGCTAGTACCGGGCAACGTACAAACTGCAGCCCTCTACCCTGGCCATATTTCCCTAGGCCTTGAGATAAGAAACAGACAATTGGCCTAACAAAGTCATCACTGTCTACAAGTAGGCATACCTGATCACTGGCCTAAGGAATATAGCCTATATTCCTATAAGTGCTGCATTATTAAAAGGAAAAGAAATCTCCTTCCTTATTTTCCTGAAAGCCTTTCAAAGTATTCAACAGTATCTGTCCTCTAAAAGCACAAGCATAAGAGAATAATAAATATCATTTACCATAAATAATTATCACTGAACTAAGGGTTGGAGTTTCAGTAGAGTTAATGGTACTGGCTTTGAAAGAAACTTTACAGAATAAATGCACCTAAGGTCCAAGCCCTGCTCAGGATACAACACTCTACTTCAGTAAAACAGATAATATTTTGAGATTAACCCTAGACATTAAATGCGATTTGACTGTGCTCTGTAAACATTGCGAAAGTAAACCACATGCATTTACTCAGAACATTTTAAATGTGGACTGAATAAAATCCTAGAACCTTCGTTGGTACTGCATCTATTAAAAATGATAAACAGAAAGAAGTACCTATAAACACCCCCTTTCTTAAATATTTCTAGCTTTAATCCAGAACTCTTGGTTTCTATTTTTCACTGAAATTTCTTGTTGTACTACAAAATGTAGGTCAAGTTGTTGGTGAGTGCTGGATAGACTCTGTTTATATCAAAAAGTAAATGGTAAAATCCTTCCAGCCTGACACAGTTTAAAAAAATTATTCCTGCCAGTGTGCTATTCAGGGTATCCCCGATAAATCTGAGAAATGCTTAACTTAGACCTCTCTGAATGCTACACTCTGATCATAATTGTGTAACTTTCCCTTGAGGGCAAATTCATAAGAACTAAAATTCACAAGACCCTCTATTTCTGGGGACCAATAATAAAAAGTACAAATGAAACCTTACTCAGGTTTTTAGCTTTTTTCCCCAATAAGGTCATAGAAAGACCACACAAAACTAAAGGCAAGAGGTGTGTTATAGACTGACGTTTGTGTCACCCCAAAATTCATATGTTGAAGTCCTAATCCCCAAGATGATGGTATCTGGATGTGAAGCCTTGGGGATGTAATTAAGTTTAGATGAGATCATGAGAATGGAGCTCCCATGATGCAATTAGTACCCTTATAAGAAGTAGAAGAGATCAGAGCTTCCCCGCCCCACCCTCTATCTCTCTACCAAATAAGAATACAGCAAGGAGATGTCCATCTGCAGGCTAGGAAAAGGGCTCATTAGCACCTTGATCTTGAACTTCCAGCCTCCAGAACTGTGAGAAATGAATGTCCATTGCTTAAGTTGCCAAGTCTATGGTATTTGTTAACAGTCTAAGTCAAGGTGAAACTTGAAGACAAGCCAGGCTCACAAAAGCCATCGACAACTTCAGGTTTAATTGTCCCTGGTTCACAGTAGACCCTATCAGTACACATTGATTTCTAAACAGTTATTTTTGAACAAAAACATATATGAAAGCCTCAGTGTTATAGGAGTAGCAGAGAACATGGTAGCAGTATAAAATTTTAGTTATTTGAAATCTACAGAAGAAATGTCCATCAACTTTTGGTCATTGAAGGAGATGTTCTAGGCCCTTCTGCTTGACTTGTTATTCATTTTCCTACTTTATTTGTCACACAGAGGATAAAGGGAAATAAATGTCAACCTCCCTGTTAGGAAGCCTGGTTTGGTGAAAGGCAGTTTAAAACTCTTGGTAAGAGATGCCTGGGTGGCTCAGTCGGTTAAGCATCTGCCTTCGGCTCAGGTCATGATCCTGGGGTCCTGGGACCAAGCCCCATGTTGGGCTCCCTACTCAAGAGGAAGTCTGCTTCTCCCTCCCCCTGCTTCTCCTTGGCTTGTGCTCTCTCGCGCTCTCTCTCACGTGCACACTCACTCTCTCTCTCAAATAAATAAATAAATATTTTAAAATAAAAAATTAAAAAAAAAAATAAAACTCTAAGGGGCACCTGGGTGGCTCAGTTGGTTGAGTGTCTCTCTTCAGATCAGGTCATGATCTCGTGGTTCTGGGATCAAGCCCCATGTCAGGCTCCCTGCAGGGAGCCTGCTTCTCCTTCTGCCTGCTGTTCCCCCCTGGTTGTGCTATCTTGCGCTCGCTCTCTGTCAAATAAAGATCTATAAATAAATAAATAAATCTCTTGGTAAAATGAGAAGATGTTAAAAATATGTTGACATTATCGTACCTGAAATAAAAAGTCAGCTCTTCTTGTACCTACTCTGAAATTTGTAGAAAACCATAAACTCCCATAGTGTGAACCAGAAGTTCCTTCCACTGTTGTTTCAGTGACCATCCCCTTAGTCATGGGCTACCTATTCTCAAATCATCTAGAGTAAAAATAGTTGGACTTCTACAAAGACTCTGGAAAGAGGTTTTATACACACACACACACACACACACACATCTTTGTGTGTGTATGTATGCACAGGCGCACACACACACACACCTCTAACTTGTCTGAAGATAATTTTTTGCTAATTTAACTCCCAAAACAAAATGAATGTTTATACAACATCCAAGTAGATAAATGCAGTCATTTTGGAGAAGTCATTTTGGATAACTTGGTAATTAGGGATTCTTCAAATATAACAATCTAATGATTATCACAGATCTTGCTCAAATGATCGTTATATATAACCATTAGGGCATATGGAGTAGGATTAGCCAAGGTATGGTAAAAAGAGTGTTCAGAGTAACTCTAGATCCTGGACCAGCCCCTCTTCTGGATGAAGTCCTATAGTTTTAAGTGTAATCTTGAGGGGCACATGGATGGCTCAGTCATTAAAATGAAGATGTCACTAGCGATTAGAAAACAGGTAGCACAACAGTGAGAATAAAAAGGAGGAAAGCCAAAAAAGTTCTCAGTTACAGTATTTCTTTCTAGGACCTGTCTAGGTTATGAGCAAAATGGAGATCTCTAATTCGGAGAACAGGAAATGAACAAAGTCTGCCCTTCTTAAAAAATAGCATCACATCCTTCCTGTGCATACTTTAAAAATAAATATTTTACTTGTTTACGGTGATTTAAGTGCCCTTCTCTATAATCCTTTGGAATAACTATTACCCTGGGCTGAACCACCTTCTCACTAATAAACCTCAGCACTCTGGCTCACCGTATTTTCTCAGAGTCTCAACATGGGTGGCCAAGGAGCTTGCATTACTGGATCCAATACAGAGTAGGATCAATTAGGAACTGAGGAGATACCAAACTATGGGCCAAGACTGGGATCCCCATTCTTTCATTTCGCAAGTGCTGTGGGCAAATCCCTTTGGGGGTTGAGGCTTAAGGAGCTCCCCATTCTCCACTGGTGCAGTATGAAAGGAGTGAAACCCAACCCTGAGAGAATATACCAGGGATGTGAAATATGAGAGAACAAATCTAGATCTGAGTTCGAGCATTCCTTGGATACTTTCTACGGCTGGACACTGTGCTAGGTACTGAGGAAAAAGATAAATGATAAATGTTGGAATGGGTCACTGGCCTCAAAAAGTTCACCATCTGATTTGTTTTGTAAGATTTTCTCACATGTTTTTATTTAGCAGTTTTATAGTTTTAGCTCTTTAGGTCTATGATCCTTCTTGAGTTAATTTTTTAATATGACGTGAAGTAAGGGTAAAGGTTCATTTCTCTATATACAGCTACCTAATTGCTCTAGTTCTGTTTGTTGAAAAGATCATTTTTTCCTCATTGGGTTGTTTTAATACCTTTTCTGAAAATCAATTAGCCATATATGCATGGGTATCTTTGTGAGCTTTCTATTCTGTTCCACTGATTTATTTGTCTATCTTACACCAATACCACACTATATTGGTTACTAGAGCTTCATCATAAGTTTTGAAATTAGATAGTGTAAGTCTTCCAATTTTCTTCTTTCTCAATTTTTTTTTATTTTTCTAGATTCTTTGCATTTCCACATAAAGTTTAGAATCAGTTTGTCAAAGAGAAAAGAGAAGAGAATAGAGAAGAGGGAAAGAAAATAAAAGAAAAAAGAAAAGGAAAGGAAAGAAAAAAGAAAAGGAAAGAAAAGAAAGAAGAGAAGAGAAGAGAAAAGGAAGAAAAGAAAAGAGATAAGAAAAGGAAAGGAAAGGAAAAGAAAAAGAGCCTGCTGACATTTTTGACTGGGGGTTTGAGTTGACTTTCTAAATCAATTTGGGAAAAATTAGCAACTTACCAATATTTACTACTCCTATCATGAACACACAAAATTCCTTTTTGGCCCCTATGCATGTGTTGTCAGTCTTTGCATGAATGTTTCTTGGAATTATTTAGAATACTATCTCTAAAAGACTCTGTTATATAGCATGCAGTACTGAGGACATACATGATATTTAATAAATGTCAAAAGTTAATAATACTGCCCAAGAAATGGTATGAAAGTATATCATTACAATAAATAACAGAAAACTTAGATCATTACATCTAATTTTGCTAATATGTTTTTCACTAATAGACTTCTTTCAACTGATATGTCCTTATGCATTTACTCTCCTTGGATTGTGTAAATAAGAAGTCTAGTTTCACTTTTACTGGAAGGATATTCACCTTCACTTTCAGTCCTTAAGGGGGTGGGTCTACAGCTCTGACATAAACTGTTTGAAAAATTTGGTCCCTGACTAGTAGAAAATGGTAAAACCTTAAGACTTCACATCTAGATTCTTTCTAGTGGAAACAAGAAAGGACTATACCCCTTTAGATGTATGAGTATGATGTATGGCTAGGATTAATACTTAACAATCCACACAGAATTGACCCAAACAATCAGAAAGGATGCCCTCCAAAAATAACCCACAGAGCAATTTTGCTACAAACTAGCTGAATATAATCCCTGTTCATAGACAAAAGAACAACTCTGTGCAACTTCAAGTGTCTTATAGGAAGAAAACTGACCTTCAGTGAAACTTACATATCCAAAAGTTGCTTGCAACTGCCCACACTTTGATTACCTGAATCCTTAGTAATTTGAGGCACTTCCTCCTGCCTCCCAAAGACCAGCAACATAGTGCCTTTTCCTCCCTACCAAACCTAGAATTATTCCATGCTTATAATATTTCTCTCTAATAAATCCTAGAATTACAGGCTGTCCATGTTGAGAGGGGTCTTAGAAAATTGTCTAATCCAATTCCTTATTTCACAACTATGAAAACAGAGGCCTAAGAAAATCAAATTACTAGGGGTGCCTGAGTGGCTCAGTTGGTTACGCATCCAACTCTTTATTTCAGCTCAGGTCATGATCTCAGTGTCATGGGATCAAGCCCTGTGTCGGGCTCCACACTCAGCATGGAGTCTGCTTGAGATTCTCTCCCTCTCCCTCTGACCCTCCCCCTGCTGGTGCGCTCTCTCTTTCCCTCTCTCTCTCTCTCTAAAATAAAATAAGTAAATAAATCTTAAAAAAAAAATCAAATTACTTATCCAAAGTCATACCATATAGTGCTAATGCAGAAATTGAGCTAGAACTCAAGTTTTATGCCATTCACTGCCTTCAGAGTGGTCACAGAATAACCTATCATAGAAACTAGTAGCTTAAGCTATTATTATGTTAAGGTACTAATTATCCCAGGATAGTTCTATTTATTGTTTCTTTTTAATTACAGAATACACAAAAATTGATATTTAAAAAATATTTTAACTGAATGTCCCAGCCATTACAATTTAAAAAGAAATATATTGAATCATTTAAAAAATAATAATAATAAAATAAAATAAATAAAAAGAAATATATTGAAAGGGATAAATTACCCGACTGTTCCAGTGTATCTGGGGCTCCACATGTAGCTATAGGGACTCTCCTTTTAACATGCACAAATATATATGACCCTCTCTCAAGATTCAGTAAATATAACAGGATAATCACAAGCAGCATAACGAGCTCTAAATAAATTTAAATCAACTGACTGAATGTTACCCATCTTCCAAAGACATGGGACAGTAAATGAAATGATAAGAATGGTATATCACAGTTAGAAAATTTCTCTGTATGAATTATTCTGAGTCAGATGTATTACCTGTCCCAAGGTACTGAGTTCAAAGTCCCTGAGATTAGTTATTCTTTTTAGTTGTTGACTCAATTTTGTTTCTTTCAGACATCAATTGTTACTGGTTCCAGCTCCAATTTTAAGTAGACAATTTTAGACCCAGATTCTTAATCATAGATGTTCTGTTTGGCATCTGACATTTTAAAAGTTTGTGAGTGAGTCATGGGTTCAGTGTCTGTTGTATGATGAGATATGTAGAATGAGAAATTCATCTGTTTTTAATATTATTATTAAATTTATTTAAACTGGAAAACAGAGGCGCTTGGCTGACTCAATCAGAACAGTATGCAACTCTTAATCTCAGGGTTGTGATTTCAAGCCCCATGTTGGGTGTACAAATTACTAAAAAAAACTTAAATTAACTTTAAAAAAATAAATAAACTAAAAAACAAAAACAAAAACTTCACCCATTTCTCCCAGCTCCCTACCCCTGGCAACCTCCAATCTGTTCTCCATGAGTTTGATTTTGTTGTTGTTGTTGTTGTTGTTGTTGTTGTTTAGATTCCACATATAAGAGCAAACATATGGTATTTGTCTTTCTCTTATTTAGGCATTCTTAGCCTAATGCCTTCAAGGTCCATCCATGTTGTCACCAAAGGCCAGATTTCATTATTTTTTATGGCTGAATAATATTCCATTGTTTGTATGCATGTATGTATGAATAAATATATAGCACATTTTTTTATTCATGCATCCATTAACAGACACAGGCTGTTTCTATATCTTGGCTATTATAAATAATATTACAATGAACATAGGATGCATACATCTTTTTGAGTTGTTTTCTTCAGATAAATACTCAGAAGTGGAATTCTGAATCATATGGTAGTTCTATTTTTAATTTTTTGAAGAACTTCCATACTGTTTTCATAGTGGCTGCACCAATTTATGTTCTCACCAACAGTGAAAAGCTCCCTTTTCTCCACATCCGCATTATTTCTAGTCTATTTGGTAATAGCCATTCTAACAGATCTGAGGTGATATCTCATTGTGGTTTTGATTTGCATTTCCCTGGGGATTCATAATGTAGAGCATATTATCATGTACCTGTTGGCCATATGTATGTCTTCTTTGTCCATTCAGATTTACCTATTTTTTAATAAGATTGTTTGAGTTTATGCTATTGAGTTGCATGAATTCTTTACATATTTTAGATGTCAGCCCCTTATCAGATACATGATTTACAAATATTTTCTCTCATTCAGTAGGTTGCCTTTTTGTTTTGTTCATGGTTTCCTTTGCTGTGCAGAAGCTTTTTAGTTTGATATAGTCCCATTTGTTTATTTTTGTTTCTGTTGCTTTTGCTATCAGATTCAAAAATCATCACCAAAACCTATGTCAAGGGGCTTACTGCCTATATTTTTCTCTAGGAGTTTTATGATTTCACCTCTTATGTTCAAGTCTTTATACATTTTGAGTTAATTTTTGTGTGTGGTATAACATAGTGGTCTAATTTCACTCTTTTGCTTGTGGCTGTCCAATTTTTCCAACACCATTTACTGAACAGACCGTTCTTTTCTCATCATATATTCTTGGCTCCTTTGCTGTAAAATAATTGACCATACATGTGTGGATTTCAGCTAACGTAATGTACAAGTGTCTCTTAGTCCTACAAAATCCTACTCCCATCCCTTGACATACTTTTATTCTCAGACTGGTGTGTATCTTTTTTCTTTGCATTTACATACAAATATTTCAAGGTTATTTTAAAACAAATAATATTATAACTACCTATTGTTGGCAATTTGGTTTGTTTGTGGACTTACCATTAGAGATCTGTCACATAGTATTTTGCAATGTTCTAGATAGTCTGTTATCCATTCCACATTACAGCTTCCTCCTCTATGTTTTTACTATCACAAGGGAGATGCCTAGAAATAAATTTCCCAGAATCCCTTTTAACTATGGTTCTGGGTTAAATTCTGTCAATAAGAGGTACTCCTGCATGACTGAAAAGGCAATAGAGAAGGAGAGCTACAACACCCAGTGCTCATCACAACACGTGCCCTCCTTATACTAATGAATCATTGAACACTACATCAAAAACTAATAATGTACTATACAGTGGCTAACTGAACATAATTTTTTTAAAAAAGAGAAGGAAAGCTAATATTTTCTAGCAGTTATTGCAGACAGATGTGTGAGCAAATGGAAAAAGATGAGAGTTTACAGCAGTTTCTAGGAAAGTTCCTGAAAATCACCTGCTGCCAAAGTGTAAAAAAACCTCCTGTATAGCAAGGATATTAATGAAGACTATTTGAAGGACATAGATTCCACCCATTTCTCTAGACAGAGGTTTAATTCCTGGATCAAGGAGGGCCATCATTTCCCATGTTCTATTGTCAAGCTGCACCTCCAACTCTCTTTCTTGATTTTCTTTGCCTAAGGTTGGTTTTGATTCAGTGTCCTTTTAGTTAACCTAGAGGCATCACTGTGAAGCCTACTGTAATATTTTCTTAGGGATATTGCTGAGGACATTGCTTCCTATATGAAAATCCATTGAGAAATTTCTTTCAGAACTAACTGCCAAAGGGAACATTTGTTTCCATATATAAGAAATTGGTGTGTTAATCATTTAATCATTTGGTTGATAGTAAAATCAGAGTTAATTTACACTCAATTTTCAGGAACTGTGTAGGACACAGTGCCCTATGTGTATTGTATCTTCAGGAGGTCTTTACCTTCTATACGATCTATAGTTAACCTTCTGCACTATACTATATTTCTATTCTTCGGTCCTTATTTTTTAATTTACTTATATTTTCCAATTTTTCATGTGTATGTTTGTATTTTTCACTATCTCTCCCAATTAAGAAATATAATATATGCTAAAGTATAAAATTTTTAAAATATGTGCAGCCCAAACTTCCTCAGACCTCAACACATGGATACAAATGGGGTAACATAAATAATAACTAAAATTTTAATTTATAAATTTTAGCTTATATTCCTATTTATTTATGAAAGTCTTTGGGTTCCTACAAAATACATCATATGTATTCCCAACCAAATGTTTCTGGCAATCCCCAGTGGGTGTTTCACATGGACTTAAACACATCCATTTTTCTATCAAGCACCACCATGATAGCTGAACACCACAGACATATATTTCTTCACTTAAGTGACAGTTCTAGATGAGCACTCAGGTCAGCAGGGCAACTCATCTCTTCATAGTCACTCATGAACCTAAGTTAATGGCTACTCTGCCTTTTTCAACACGTAACTTCCAAAGTTGCCCTGACTATTGACATCCCATTCAACTGAAGGCAGTTTAAAAAAAAAAAAAAGGCTGGAGAAATGTGTGGGAGATTTTTATGAGTCAAGCCTGAAAGTATAATACATCACTTATGTTCACATTCCACTGGATAGAACTTAGTCACATGGTCACACACAACTACAATGGAGGTTGCGAAATACGGTGTCGCTGTATACAAAAAAGAAGAGAGAAAGATATTTTGGCAAATAGTTAGTAGTCTCCTCCTCAATATATTTTCTTCTACACTTTTTGCTGTATTTTTTCAATAAAATCAGGATCACAAAAGAAACAAGTGTTGGCAAGGATGTGGAGGAAAAGGAACACACTCGCATTGCTGGTGGGAATGCAAACTGGTGCAACCACTGTGGAAGACAGTATGAAGGTTCCACAAAAAACTAAAAATAGAACTACACTATGATCACACTACTATTTACCCAAAGAATACAAATATGCTAATTCAAAGGGCTATATGCACCCATATGTTTATTGCAGCATTATTTACAGTGGCCAAATTATGGAAACAGCCCAAGTGTCCATCAACAGATGAATGGATAAGATGTGGTATATATACATACCGGAATATTATTCAGCCATAAAAAAGAATGAAGTCTTGCCATTTGCAACAACATGGATGGAACTAGAGAGATAATGCTAAGCAAAATAAGACAGTCAGGAAAGGATAAATACCATGAGATTTCACTCATATGTGACATTTAAGAAATAAAACAAATGAGTAAAGGAAAAAAAGAAAGAGAGAGAGAAAGACAAACCAAGAAACAGACTCAACTACAGAGAGCAAACTGATGATTACCAGAGGGGAAGTGGGTAAGGAAATGGGTGAAATAGGTGATGGGCATTAAGGAGTGCACTTGTTGTTATGAGCACTGGGTGATGTATGGAATCACTGAATCACTATACTGTACACCTGAAACTTATATAACACTGTATGTTAACTGCACTGGAATTAAAATTTTTTAAATTAGGATCATATTGTATTCTTCTATATTTGTTTAAAATCATATTAAGAATTTGCCTGTCAAAAAATTGTCTTTAAAAAAGTTTTAAAAGACAATATATTAGGGATGCCTGGGTGGCTCAGTCAGTTGAGTATCCACTCTTGGTTTCAGCTCAGGTAATACTCTCATGGGTTGTGGGATGGAGCTCCTCGCTCAGCGGGGATTCTGCTTGAAAGATTCTCTCCTTCTGCCTTTCCCCCCACTCACACTCTTTCTCTCTCTCTCTCTCAAAATGAATAAATAAATCTTTTTTTTTTTTAAAGATTTTATTGATTTATTTGACAGAGATAGAGACAGTCAGTGAGAGAGGGAACACAAGCAGGGGGAGTGGGAGAGGAAGAAGCAGGCTCCCAGCAGAGGAGCCTGACGTGGGGCTCGATCCCGGAACGCCGGGATCACGCCCTGAGCCGAAGGCAGACGCTTAACCGCTGTGCCACCCAGGCGCCCCTGAATAAATAAATCTTTAAAAATATATATATTATTTTGTCTCATATGTAGCATAACATATTTACCTGTTCTCCTGCTGTTGGATATTTAACTTCTTTACATTTTTGGTTTAATAAATGAAACTGAAATTGAAATATTATATATAAATCTTTAGCAGCCTCTCTAAAATTTTTCTTAGGATAGAGTCCTACAATGGAATTACAGAGTCAAAGAAAATATATAGAGGGTGTGTTTTATTCCTGCTCCACTTGGCAAGGGGTGGGAGGGTTGAGTTAGCCCTGTTTTAGTCATATCCCAGTAAAAGTGCTGGAGATTTCTCTTCTCCACCATCACCACTCCAGGTGTCAAGGGCCCCATCTTCTATCTCAGGACATCTAAAAGTAAACCATCGAAAGGAGGTGTTTTTTGCTTGTTTGTTTGTTTGTATAAAGTAAAATGAGTACTGAACATAATCTCTCCTGATCACTGGGAGATATGCTGGCTACCAGACCTAGAAGGCTCCCACCAATGCCAATATAAAGGGCATCTACGTAGGTCCTTAGCACAGGCTATGTATGATATTCACTAAAATGAAAACAGATAGTCCACAGGCACTGTTTTTGCTCCCAAGTGATTCCCTGGTGCTAGCAGTGGATGTACTCAATGTAGTGTCAACTGGAGTCAACTCCATTCCTACCCACAAAATCTCTGCAGGTCCCAGTGGCCCTTGACTCTGCCACATACATTTTTAAGCATTTAGTGTCATTTAGACTCCCATAAGCTGCTGCAAACATTATGCAATGTGCTGATCCACAAACAAGTAAATAAGAAAAGCTATATACTATAGAATAGGAATTGGTAAACTACAGCCCTCAGGCGAAAACTGGTCTGCAGCTTGTTTTTGTAAATTAAGTTATACTGGAACACATTCACATCCATTCATTTACATGTTATGCATGGCAGCTTTTGACTACAACTGCAGAGTTGAGCAGTTATGACAGAGACATTATGGCCCCCAAGCTTAAAATATTTACAGAAGAAGGTCTCTAACCCCTGCTTGAGTTCCTAGGCTACTACTGAAGTATGTACTATATTCACATGCTACCCTATTCATCTGTTGAGCTGTCCAGCTCCAAGTAACTTTCTTACTCATAAATGCCCTATTTTATATTACTGCACTGTTAATGCATCTGGCCTCCCTAACCATTTCTCCTGCTTGTTATAATTTTTAAATTCCATTCCTCTCCTCTCATCAATTTAGGTTCATAATTTTGCACACATACTATGTTTAAGTATGTACCCAAATTAATAATAAACATGTTAAATGACATTTTTCTCTCTAGAAACGGAGGACTTAGGTAATTTCAAATGCTTGGTGAACAATACTACTGACATTTCTCTTTCTCTCCTTCCTCCTAAATATTATGCTGTGTGTGTGTGTGTAGTCATAGTCATTTCCAACACAAAAGACTCTACAAGCCCAGAATTACCTCATTCCAATAGAAACAAAGGGGAAAAGGAGTTAGACTTAAGAGAAAGCTAAAGTAAAACCATATCAAGGGGGTTTAAAAATAAGAGTGTGGGGCGCCTGGGTGGCACAGCAGTTAAGCGTCTGCCTTCGGCTCAGGGCGTGATCCCGGCGTTATGGGTTCGAGCCCCACATCAGGCTCCTCTGCTATGAGCCTGCTTCTTCCTCTCCCACTCCCCCTGTTTGTGTTCCCTCTCTCGCTGGCTGTCTCTATCTCTGTCAAATAAATAAATAAAATCTTTAAAAAAAATAAAAATAAAAATAAAAATAAGAGTGTATTTCTTTCAGATAAACATGCTCTTCTCTTTAGAGTTCTAAAAATGGTCATTAAATGTAGAGTAAGATGGAAAGGATCATTAACATTAAAAATCAATTAAAGAAATTCTTAAAATTTCTAGTACCTAAGTCAAATTAAATAGCACAAGAGAAAACACATAGCTATTTAAGAAGTACATATAAAATTGCAAGATACTTCTATCTCCTAGTTAAACAGCTAGTTAGTTAATTACTGTTTTCCAACTGACGTAACAAGGATGTCCTTGCGTGTATTATTTACAAGACCAAATACATGATTAATAAAAATACGCAGTTTAAAACACCCTCTTTTAATGTTTTTGTTATACAAGTGGACCCAGATTTGTGATTAAAACTCGTCAGAGAAGCATGTGAAAAAGTGGTATGAATCATTACTGATTTCCTGCCTTGCCCCTTTCCAAAGAGACTCATCCTTTTCCCCAACTAAAAATATATAAAACATTGACAGTTATAAAACCATGTGGAAAGAAAGCAATTTGTTTTAAAAAAATTTTTTAACCTCTAATACAAAGCCTTCTTACCGAAATGCTCATGTCACTTAAGTCCTTCCTGGAGATAGAAAAGTGATTCATAGTTTCATGTAGTTGGATATAATTTTAGAAAGATCCTCTTTTGTTTAAATGAATATGAAACCTTTTGACAAGTCTCGGAAACTGCTGCTTTCATTGGCATGTTGACTTTTAAAAGGTTAGATTGTCTTTAGTACTTTAACTAGAGTCTTGGGGATGGGGGAGAAGGCCTAAAGAATCTCTGGAGACTTCTTTTACCTATATTACTATGACCCTACTGTTTGATGAAATTCAAAAGATGCTCAAGTAAAAAGCAATTTTCAAAACTTCCCTAGTGTTGAAATACAGATCCATTTCCAAGTTTTTCATTCAGGAGTCCTTCCTAAACTAACATCCATCCTTTGCTTTTTTTCTTTCTTCCATATACTTTGGGAATTGCACATTAAATTTTCTCCCTCTCCCCCATCACCATTCTCAGCCCCATCTCTATATCCCCTTTACAAAGTATAAGAAAAGTATCTGTCTTTGACATCTCTCATCTTCCCTTTGAATATCTGCTTCCTTAACTTTGCTCTTTTCTCCAGGAATCTAGCACCATATGCTGGGCTCTGTATTAGTTATCTCCTGCTGTTGAACAAATTACCCCAAAAGTTAGTATCTTAAAACAATACGTGTTTATTTTCTCACACATTTTCTGTAGGCAAGGAATTTGGATGTGGTTTGGCTGAATAGTTCTACCTTCAGGTCTCTCATGATGCTTAAGTCAAGATGTCAGCTAGGGTTTCAGTCTTCTGAAGGCTTCAGTAGGGCTGGTAAATCCACTTCCAATGTGGCTTATTCAGATACCTGGCAAATTAATACTGATTGCTGGCAGAAGGCCTCAGTTCCTCACCATAAGAAACTCTCTACAGGGCTGCTTGAGTGACCTCACAACATGGCACCTGGCATTCCCCAGAATGATTGATTTAGTGAGTAATGCAGAGGCTTCAGTGTCTTGTGACCTAACTTTGGGAGTCATTTCCACAATGTCCTATTGGTTACAAAGGCAACCTTCATTCAAAGTCATAGACACAACACAAGAGGTCAACTAACAGGAAGTGGAACCACTGGCAGCCATCCTGGAAGTTACCACAGACCCTAATTGCCCAAGGCCTTCCACCCAGACCGGCCTGTACTTGTCCTGACAGTCTTCTCCAGGGGGCCTCCAAAGCAAATCTTTAGTACATTTATCCTCTTAGTTCCCTATTCTTTACTAAGCATAAATTTGCTGATCAGATAAGACAATTTTTGTTAATGTGTTCAGAGAATGCTGCAGGGGAGAAGTACTATTTCTAGCTCACATTCTCCTTCATCAGAGAATAAAAGAGTCAAGGCCTTGACTAAGCACTAACTCTAGTGGAGGAAACATCAGGTATACTACAAACAGATGGGGAAAATGTCCTTGTATAAAGTCCTGTAAAATCTTACCATGTAGGCATATACCTGCTTCCACAACTCCTAAATCCAAATTTGTAGGGACAGTGTGGACAATAGGATAATTCTAGTCACATGTTTGTACTTCAGCTCTATGACTATTGGCTGAAATTAAGCAGACCATGTTCTTTTTTTTTTTTTTTTTTTTTATTTT
>NC_048220.1:109040669-109075454 GCF_002007445.2 Ailuropoda melanoleuca | reverse complement strand
AGTCCATAGTCTCTCATGTTTCATTCCCCCTTCTGATTACCCCCCTTTTCTTTATCCCTTTCTTCCCCTACCGATCCTCCTAGTTCTTATGTTCCATAGATGAGAGAAATCATATGATAATTGTCTTTCTCTGCTTGACTTATTTCACTTAGCATTATCTCCTCCAGTGCCGTCCATGTTGCAGCAAATGTTGAGAATTCGTTCTTTCTGATAGCTGAGTAATATTCCATTGTATATATACCACAGCTTCTTAATCCAGTCATCTGTTGAAGGGCATCTCGGCTCCTTCCACGATTTAGCTATTGTGGACAATGCAAGCAGACCATGTTCTGATCCCTGTGCACATTTGTGTTTCCTCAGAGTCTGGCAGAGAGTAAGCATCCAATAAATACTAGTTCAATGAAAGAAGGAAGATCCAGACAGACTTGATTTCTCAATAAATGATAGTACTGATGTAGTTACCCACCTGCTTTCCAGAAACTCAGGAGGTACAGCTTCAATAAAGAAGAGCAGAGAGAAAAAAAAAAAAATTTTCCCAACACACTTTAAATCAATGCAACACAGTTACTATTAAAAGAGAAGAATCAGAAGCAGAACTCTCTGAAACTAAAAAAACCGGACAGGGGATGACTTCATTCAAGTTATGTCTTTGAGATTAAAAATAAAAGAATTACAAACAGTAATTATCAGAGACTAACATTTACTGAACATCTAACTTGGACCATGCACTTTGCATACATTAGCCATTCTCTTTCAACAACCCTGCAGGATAGATATTAGAAACCTCATTTCAAAAGAAAAAACAAGTAAGAAACGGCTAATTAGAGATAAAGAGCTGGGCTACAAACCCAGGTTTGTCTGACTCCAAAGCACAAACTTTTTCTCCAATGCTCTGCTGACTAACTTGTTGCCCCTAATCAAAAACCAGGTTCACAGGGTGTTACCAATGGAATTGAAGGTAGAACCATGGCTCCTCTGTCATCTTCCTGAGCTCATATGGACAGGTATTGTCAGCTGGCCCAAGGCAACTGTAAGCTTGCCCAATAGGCAGACCCAGGGAATTTATAGGGCTCAACACTGACTATACAGCTTTCCTGGAGAGTAAAGAAAAGATATGACAGGGTTAAAGGTGACCTCAGCACTCAAACCTATAAACTGCAGTGATGTGTACAATTTGATTGGAGGAGGGTAGAGAAGAATGCACTATTTATATTTCTTTTTTTTTTTTAAGATTTTATTTATTTGACAGAAACAGCCAGTGAGAGAGGGAACACAGCAGGGGAGTGGGAGAGGAAGAAGCAGGCTCATAGCGAAGAGCCTGACGTGGGACTCGATCCCGCAACGCCGGGATCACGCCCTGAGCCAAAGGCAGACGCTTAACGACTGTGCTACCCAGGCGCCCCACTATTTATATTTCTTAAAAAACAATAAGTTAAATTCACTTTTCCCCTATTGGTGTATAGATATATGCAAAGGGTTGATTTCTCTGTATATCATTATTTTTTTTATTCTGTAGCAAAATTCATTGCTGCATGTGAGTTCTAAGTTATTATAAAGGATTTTAACAAGAAATAGAAGGAAATTATTCTCCATGCTCACATATGGCCACCAAGCACAACCTCCAAAGAAAAAAATTATCTACAAACTACAGATTTAGAGTTTCAAAAATGTTAGAAACATAATGTACTGATTCTATCATCTGATTACTCAGTGCTGAACAACACTAAAATCCTTAAGAAAGGGGAAAAAATGAAATTCTCCTTAAGAGAATTACTAATAAACTTGCAATCTATCTAATCCTCCATGGCAATCAGTAAGAAATGGTAGCTTTTTATTTCCTAAAATTTCATAACAAACTTTCGAAAGTGTTTTCATTCTCTTCTTTGCACGTCATTGAGAATTTGCCTTAAAATCCAAGTTATCTAGAATTTTAATAACTTCTACATTTCAGCTTTGCCCTAGCATTATGGAAGATACAAAGAAGTATAAGATTTGTCTTTTTCTTTACAACAGTAGTTCTCAAATGTGAGCATGCATCCAGATCATCTGGAAGGCTTGTTCCCATACAGAGTGCTGGGCCCCACACTTGGAATTTCTGATTCAGCAACTCTGGAGTGAGACCTAAAAAATAACAGTTCTGACAAATCCTCAGAAGATGCCGATGCTATGGTCCAGGGACTACACTTGAAGAACCAATGCAATAGAACTGAGTCTCCAGTCCAGAGAAGGAGGCAAGACATAGACATCTATGAAGTGAGGGGATTCTCTACAGAAGCATAAGATCAGGCACAAACTCAGAGACACAAGGCATGTAAGAAAGAGTGGTATAAGAACCCTTGAGTGATAGCACGGGCACTAGTCATCATAAAGGAGGTAAGACAATGGTTAGCTCTCATTGAATGAGTAGGAGGAAGAGGAGGAAGGGCATCTCAGACCTAGGTACACATGTTGTCTTTGAAAAAGCAACCAAACCACTCTGAGAAGAGACTTTCTACTAGTCAGCAAAGACTGATACATGTGAAAAGGTATGTAAGGACCAGAAAATTCAAACTAGAGAATTCATGGGCTTTAGGGACCACTGAAGGTTCTTTAGTGGGAAAGTGATGATTTTAGTAAGGACTGTGAGGATTTGGGTGAGAATTAAAAGGCAACAGCTTATACATTTGTGGTGCTGGGAGAAACTAGAAAGGGAGAGACATGAGCCAGATTGTAAATGCTGTGATCTAGGCCTGATGTGATAAAAGCCTGAGAGGGGTGAAAGCAGTGAAAATCAAGAGAAAGAGACACTGAAAGAGCTAGAGAACTTAGTGACTTACCTGATACAAAGACCAATGCAAAGGAGGGAAAGGGGAATCAAAGTTTACTGAGGTTACGAACCCTATGACTGGGAGAAAACTATAACAAAATATTTTACTTTGTTGGACAATGCCCAAATATTTCTGCTGACAATATAATATCAGAAGGTACTGATTTTTAGAGAGGAATGGGAGAGTCTATTTTGGCAAGTTTCAAACTTTCCCTAATCTTACAGGGTCAGGATTTCAAGTCTGAATCTCATTTGTATCCAAACCCATCTAAACTCTTTAAAAAGTGATTTCCTGTTTTAAGGAGAAAAATATATATATTTTTTTAAAATTATTTAAAGGGCTTAAATACTTCTTAGACATCAAACAACCCTTAAGAAATAATATTTTGATGATTTAAGTAAAATTAATCAAAAACATATGGATTGAATTTCCTTTCAAATACACATCATATTTAGAAAGTAACGTTAAGACTGCTTCATAAAATGAGCTTGCTCTTTTATCAAACCAAAATGGCTAAAAACTCTTCAAACATTCAAATTCCAGCCAGGTTTGCTGTACCCTGCTTTCTGTGTTATTGAATATCAGAATCTTTCAGGCCATTTTACTTTTTTAGGCAATGAATCATGACACTGGTTTCCATAAGACATAATATTTATGGACTGTTTTGACATGTACATCTGCAAAATAAGGTAATGCAGTTGAATCCACCAAATGCTCCAGTGAAATCTTCCGTACACATACAATAGTGCCCATTGCTTTCAGTAACCTAGGATGGTGGTTTTCATATTCGGCAAGAGAGACTGTTCTCCTGAGACTTTTTCTTCCCTAACGAGCCATAAGGGGAGCTAACTGGCTTGCTAGCTGTGGCTGACTCAGCACCCTCACCACCAACCTACATGCACACGTGCACACACAAACACTCATACAAAGAACAGCAAAATTATATTGCTTTTGTGTTTTCCTTGTATATTCTGATTTCCCTTTAGCACAAATTCCATTACCCTTACTGTCATTCCCAAACCCGGTTACTTATCTTCCCATACTTCTAATCTCTACCTCTCTGATTCCTTCATTACATTTCTTCAAAGCCCTGCTCCTCTTCTATAAAAACAGGTAATAACAGGCTATTCGTTAGATAAAAAATCCATAATTTCTTCACACATGAGGGTTAAGAAGACCCTTAAGGGTCACTTATTTCAGCCCCCTTCTTATCAGACAAGTGAAGAGAGGTTCCCTACAAGACACAGCTGGTCAGTAGCTGAGCCAGGATTAAAATGCAAGTCTCCTGATTTCCTTTCCATTTTTGTTCCACATTACCTCTTGGACACCAGCTTTCCACAAGTGACTACATGACTCCTGAGTGACTGTCCTTTTCTTTAAATCGACAGTGAACCATCTCCCTAGCTGATTGCTCAGTCATTTGCCCTTAACTTTCTGGAACTATCCCAGATACAATGTTTATGATCAGCTTTCCTAGAGGATGCTGTGAGCAGGAGAGGTATTATTGGTCAAAAGAGCATTTCCAGGGTGCTCATATCATATTTCATTATTTATAACTGCTGACTCAATTCATGCCTAGAGCTAGATTTGTTCCACACAATCACGCTTATTCGTTTAGGGCAGTGATTCGCAACTGGGAGTGACTTTTGCCCCCCAAGGGACATTTGTCAATGTCTGAAAACGTTTTTGGTTTTCAAAACTGAGGAATGCTACTGGCATCTAGTGGGTAGAGGCCAGGGACACTACTAAACCTCCAACAATGCATAAGACAGCCCCCCCACAACAAAGAATTATCTAGTCCCAAATGGCAATAGAGCAGAGTTTAGGGCCATATTTTAGGAGAGGAGGTTATTGTAGACATCTATACAAAAATTTCAGCATATTTCTAAGTTTGCAGATAATAATGAGACCCTTCTGTCTTGGGAGCATTCATTTAGCACCTATTACGTGCTAGGCACTGCACTAGGTACTGCTGCCAAATTTACATTAAAAACATAGAAGGCTGTGGTCTTACAAGGTTCTAGACACAGTGAAAGACAGAATCTTCAGCCAGATAGGTTCACGAGCATGCTACATTAAAGACAAATAAAATACTGAACCTTTGGAAGGCATGATGTGCCTCACCCATTCCTGGGATCAACAACAGCCACTTGGACCTGGTGGAGAACTTTCAAAAGATGAATGCGGTGTCAGTGCCCTGAAGCCATCCAAGAACAACTAGACAAGCATCTGTAAAGAATGCTTTGCAAAGTGAAAAATGGCCACGTGGTTTCTTTTGTTGTTGTTGTTCTGCCAAGTGAAAAGCAAACTGTGCTTTAAATATTTCAAGAAAGAAAAATCTCCCTTTGATACCACGTCTTATTCACTTTCACCAAAATGAATCCTGTCAGGCTCAGTGCTATCCGGGACATATCAAAAGCCTCTTTTATCAGTGTTATTCCTACTTTGAACACATTCCTTTAATTTAAGTCAGTATGACTGGTTTGTATTAAAATATTGGAAAGGTTCTTGGGTTTCAGACTGATAGTAAATCCATAAAAAAGCAAATGGCTTTTCCATTTCCGGGAAATCTAATTAAATGTTGTGAAAACAAATGTGCTCTGGTGTGGCATATAACAGAATAATATTGAAGAATAAATATTGAGTGTCTGTTGTTCAGTAAGCTCTTTGAACTCTGGAGAATGTGAGAAAAATACCTTCCCAAGCTAGGGGATCTAGCTAGGGAGATAAGGAATGACAAACGCTCCCTCAAAGCTACTCCAGATCCTCCATGCTATAGAAACCTTAAATCAATTTAAGGGAAGACCTCCTCTACAGGCTCAGGTAAAATAGCTCTCCTACCAGGCAGCGAACTTTATATCTGAGGGGTTTTATCTCACCTATAGTCCCTAACAGAATCCTCAAGTGAGAAAAAACATATGCCTGGGGCTTTTATCTCCCCCTCAGCCCCTCCCCTCTACTGCCACACTCAATCTGACTTGGTAATGGTAGATCCCTCCACAAGATGGAGGTCAGAGTTTATCTCTGTTTTCAGTGTCTATCTTCTTTTTTTTTTTAAGTAGGCTCCACGCCCAGCATGGAGCCCAACATGGGGCTTGAACACATCACCCTGAGATCAAGACCAGAGCTGAGATTAAGAGTTGGAGGCTTAGGGACGCCTGGGTGGCTCAGTCATTAAGTGTCTGCCTTCGGCTCAGGTCATGATCCCAGGGTCCTGGGATTGAGCCCCGCATCGGGCTCCCTGCTCTGCTGGGAGCCTGCTTCTTCCTCTCCCACTCCCCTTGCTTGTGTTCCCTCTCTCACTGGCTGTCTCTCTCTCTGTCAAAAGAATAAATAAAATCTTTAAAAAAAATAAAATAAAATAAAAATAAACCCATTCTAGAACTGAAATTCTATTCCCACAGTTGGGATTTATATTTTTACCAAAAATTATATCTATGACTTACATCTCACAGTTTGTAAGCTACTGCACATACTATCACATTTCATAGTTTTATAATACTTCTGACACCCTTCCCCACCCCTGGCCACTTTGAGGGTTCTTAGCACAGGTATAGAGCCTAGAGGAGGGCATCATGCTCTTCTCTGTACCGACCTGACCAATAATCCTGCCCACTCCATACCTGCTTTCTAGTCTGCTAAACTATGATTATGCTTAAAAAGAAATAAGACTACCTATTCTTCTGCCAGACTAAATCCACAGGGAGCTCACTCTCAGCAAATGTGAACCACTTCTGCTTTCTGCTTTAAGAATCAATTGCCACTGACTTTTGTACAAATAAGAAGAGTTTTGTTGTTGTTGCTGTTGTTGTTTTAATTCCAGTGTAGTTAACAGTTTTATACTAGTTTTGTTTCAGGTGTACAAGACAGTGATTCAACAGCTCCATATATTACTCAGTGTTCATCCAGATAAGTGTACTCTTAATCTCCTTCATCTGTTTCACCCATACCCACACCAAGAACCCCACTGGTAACCATCTGTTTGTTCTCTACAGTTAACAGTCTGTTTCTTGGTTTGTCTCTCACTTTTTTTTCCTTTGCTTGTTTGGTTTTTTTCTTAAATTTGACATATGAGTGAAATCATATGGCATTTGTCTTTCTCTGACTGACTTACTTTGCTTAGCATTATCATTCTAGCTCCATCCATGTCATTGCAAATGGCAAGATTTTTTTTTTTTTTTTGAGAGAGAGAGTGAATGTGCATGTGAGTTAGGGGAGAAGCAGACGGAAGGAGAGAGAATCTTCAGCAGGCTCCATTGCTCAGTACAAAGCCCAACATGGGGCTTGATCTCACGACCCTGAGATCATGACCTAAGCCAAAATCAAGAGTCAGATGCTTAACCGACTGAGCCACCCAGGCACCCCTGGATTTCATTCTTTTTTATGGCTGAATAATATTCATATATATATATATATATATATTCATATATATATATATATAAAATATACCTTCTTTATCCATTCATCTATCAATGGACACATGGGCTGCTTCCATAATTTGGCTACTGTAAATAACATTGCAATAAACATAGGGGTGCATAAATCCCTTCAAATTAGTGTTTTCAAATTCTTTGGGTAAATACCCCATAGTGTGATTACTAGATCATAGCTAGTTCTACTTTTAATTTTTATTTATTTATTTATTTATTTATTTATTTATTTATTTATTTGACAGAGACAGCCAGCAAGAGAGGGAACACAAGCAGGGGGAGTGGGAGAGGAAGAAGCAGACTCCCAGAGGAGGAGCCCGATGTGGGACTCGATCCCAGAACGCTGGGATCATGCCCTGAGCCGAAGGCAGACACTTAACGACTGCGCTACCCAGGCGCCCCTACTTTTAATTTTTTGTGGAACCTCCATACTATCTTCCACAGTGGCTGTACCAGTTTGCATTCCTACCAACAGTGCAAGAGGGTTCCTTTTTCTCCACATCTTTGCCAACACTTGTTTCTTGAGTTTTTTATTTTAGCCATTCTGACAGGTGTGAAGTGGTATCTCATTGTGCTTTTGATGTGCATTTCCCTGATGAAGAGTGATGTTGAGCATCTTTTCATGTTGCTTTGTTGGCTATCTGTATGTCTTCTTTGAAGAAATGTCTGTTCATAACTTCTGCCCATTTTTAATCAGATTATTTATTTATTTATCTTTCTGCTGCTTCATTATTAGTGGATAGACAAATAAAATGAGTTCTATAATTTTCTATTTTATAATCAACCCTCTTCCTAGACATAAGCAAGGCACCTACTATCCTACTAATTCATTCAGATTTCTATAATGCTTACTAAACTGCAGCACTGATGTATCAAATCAGCTTTGCAAAATTAATTGGCAAATAGAGATCTCATGAATGGGTCTCCCCAGCTGGAGGGTCCTCTTCACCTAAATAACATCCTGGTCACCAGCATCCTGTCTAGTCCTTTTCTCATAATGCCAGTTGGCTTATGAGAGTAGCCAAGTAAAAGAAGTTGTGTCTGTGTAATTCTATCTGTGTGTGTCTGAATATGCCCGCTTAAACATGTGCAGTGCAAGGTCATGGAGGCTGTCAAAGGCCTCTGATCTAGCTGAGTGAGAATATCATTGCAATTAAAGACAGAAGAAAAAGTCATTCTCTATTGAAACACTAAATTACCTCAAAGAGTCTTTGTTCTTAGTTCTATGGACTTCAGAACTAGTAGCATAAGCAATAAATACTGTCTTAAATATGTAAAAAGTTACATTTAAGGATGGACCAATAAGCTACAGAGAGATGAAATGTTACGCAACTTTCAATTTTTCTCCCTCTGAGATGACTGATAAGCAAATACCATACAACCCAATATTCTTAAGTAGGCATCTAACATGACAGTTGTAACATCTTATGGCATTTATTTTCTCCACAAGTCTTCATTCCCACCAACCACACCACCCTTAAGAGGGTAGGCACTGTATATTATATATTGTATTGTATTCTCTGAAATCCCAATACCTATCTGAATTATGCCTACACATAGTGCCAGTGGTTTTTAATGTTTATTGACTAAACAAATGACTATGAAGAGCTTATCTAAATTACAAAAAAAAAGTTTTTAAAAACAGGCAAAAGATCTGAAAGAGATAGAAAGATCTCCACTAAACACATAAAGAGATTCTCCTCCATGTTTTACTCAGGAAAATACAAACCAAAACAATAATGAAATATTTTTCATCCATCAGATGACATTTAATTCAAATAATTATTTAAATACTAGGTCTTAACAAGTGGAAACAAGCATTCTCAAATAGTATATATGGATTCAATTTGACAACATCTATCAAAATGTAAAATGTGAAAATTCTTTGATCTAGCAATTCCACTTTCAGGACTCCCTACAGGAGAAAAACTCAATATGTCCACAAAAATAGGAGGTCCAATAAAGCAGGGTTTGTAATTGAAAAAAAAAATGTAGAAACCATTATGTGACCATAATATGCACTAACAGAGGAACAACAAATAAATGATAGTCCATCCACATTATGAAGACCTTGGGTCTTGCTACCTCCTTCCTCGGTACATTGGACTTTCACATGCTTAAAAAAACAGTATTTCATAGTGGATAGAGACTTACAAGTGTGCAGGTGGAAAATGAGAGTGACTGAAAGGTCTAGTGTTGGTAGCAGGAGAAGCAGAGGTAAAAGAGAAATTTGGAAGAAGGGAGGGAGAGAGGCATGCCTAGAGCTAGGAGCCCAGTTAGGTGGCTAGTAGCCAAGTAAAAGAAGGTGGTAGCTAGGAGACACAGAAAAGTAGACAGACTATGAGAAATATTTGGAAAGCAAAACAGAAAGGATTCGGTAAGGAATTATATAGGAAAAAGGAGTGTCAAGGATGAAGCAAGCCTAGGTTCCACAGCTTGCAGAAGCAAATAGATAGTAGTGGCTTTCCGTGAGCCAAGGAGCACAAGAAGAGAACTGGGTGTGGAGAACAGGTACTGGAGTTCTTGAGGTCAACCTTCAACATGTCCAGATCTTTAAAACAACCAACTAGGAGTTGTTCCTAAATAGGAACTCAGAAAAGCAGTGTAGGCTGGAAATGGAAACATGGAAATCACTGACATATAGATAGATGTGTGGGTGATATCAAGTGGGACAGAGAAGCGTGAAATAGAAACAGAAATGAGTGGTGGGCAATGGCAAAACGTACCCAATTAGGTAATGACTAGATCTGGTAACCATAAAGTCCACTGAGATAAGGACCAACTGCCCTCTAGTGGAATCCAAGCCATTTTAACAGCCCACACCAGGAAATATATTGAGCTTATTTTCAAATGACTGTGAGCAGAAACACTACAGACTTTCTATGGAGGAAAAAGGACCTCAAGGAAAGCCACCTATCTCCCTCCACAAGGCTTTGGATAAAACAAAGTTTCTCTCTTAATGGAATTTCAAAAAATAAAGCTGACTGTGTTTTTGAAACACCAGTCTATGATACTTTTTCCATAATCCAAATATCTAAAATTTTCTAAAAACCAAAAGATTTTTTTCATAAACTCAGGTGTAAAACCTGACTTCATGCAAACTCATTCATTGTAAAATCTGACCTGAATTTCCATGAGGCTATTTCCAGTCTCCATTTGTCTCCCTCAGTATAATACACATTTCATTACACAAACTTGATTGGCTACGGATGACAGTCCAGACCCTAATAAGGGTATCACACAACACAGATGTACCTTATTGCCTTTCTAAAAATCTACAGCATAAAATATAAAATTTCTAAAAAACCAGGGGTGCCGGGGTGGCTCAGTCGGTTAAGTGTCTCCCTTCAGCTCGGGTCATGATCCCAGGGTTCCTGGGATCAAGCCCCCCATCAGGCTCCCTGCTCAGCGGGGAGCCTGCTTCTCCCTTTCCCTCTGCCACTACCACCTGCTTGCGCTTTCTCTCTCTCTGTCAAAAAAATAAATAAAACCTTTTTTAAAAAATAAAATTACTAAAAAGCCAAATCTAAAAATTCCAAGTTTCAAGTGGCCCTGAGGTTTTTAGCTAAAGGATCAGGCAGATTACTAATGGTAGAAGATATCCTAATATTTCAATTTTTAATCCCAAGGATGTTTCAAAACAGAAAAATTACCACTGAATATTTAAATAAAAACATATGCAAGTTCTAGTTATCTGAAATTCAGCAGTGCAACAAGTAATCTTAACTAAAGGCGCAAGCAAGTACTTAAATTGCACTTTTAAGCATCAAAGTTAGCCATCAAATGAGCTGCCACTGTCCTGATTGTGTGTGTGCGTGCGTGTGTGTGCACACATGCATGCGCAAGTGCAAAGGTGTGTATATCATTCTTATGAATCAAGAGACAGGCATAGACTGTAGGTGGCTTCACTCCACCTGACTGCAAGGCAAGGCCAGGGTTCTCCCTACTTCAAAGTCTCCAGGAAATATACAATGCAGTGGATTTAGTTAGACCCTACGTCCTATATCTAATTCTCTTCATCATATAAATCTTAAAAACTGAGGTTCAAAAAAATCTAGATGAAGATTCTATACAATGATTTTCATTTAAAAAGTGCATAATAGGGGTGCCTGGGTGGCTCAGTCGTTAAGCGTCTGCCTTCGGCTCAGGGCATGATCCCAGAGTTCTGGGATTGAGCCCCACATCGGGCTCCTCCGCTGGGAGCCTGCTTCTTCCTCTCCCACTCCCCCTGCTTGTGTTCCCTCCTCTCGCTGGCTGTATCTTTCTCAAATAAATAAAATCTTTTTTAAAAATGCATAATAAATAATAATAAGCATTTTCCACTATAATCATGCTGAGCTCTGAAAGGCCCCTCACTACTGATATCAAGAGATCTATGATAATCTCATTCCTTGTGCTCTTCTAATACTTGCATGGCCCAGGGCCAGGAGCAAGTCAGGGCAGAAATAATGACAAAAATTTTAATTTTATCTTCTGTGTACTAAAAACAGATTAAGGTGCAACATCCTCTCCCAAAAAGCAGTACCTTAAATTCATTTGGAATTGGAGACTTTTACATGATGTTTATCTATTCCTTCAGCAATATTTATTGTGTGGCTACCAGGCACCAGGCACCAGGCATTGTCTTAGATTTAGTAAACAAGGCAAAGTCCTCTTAATTCATGTGTAGGATGAAGAAGCCAGAGAGCATTATCCCCTCTTTACAGATGACAGAAATAAGATTGAAAGAGTCTACATGTCAACAATAAAAGTAATAGGAACAGACCTTGTCTGCAGACCCTTTGCCATAAGTCTCTGTCTACTGACCTGTGCCCCTCCACCTGCCCCACTGCCAAGTGAGAGGCCAAGGCAGACATCAGAGATATGAGCCTAGAGCAATAGCAGAGGTGAGCACAGAAGAAAGTCACAGAGCCAGCCAGAACACACACATGTGAGCCCCCAAATGATAGCAATAACACAAAGGCCTCAAAGAAGCCAAAGAGGAGGGTTTAGGGAATGACTATGATCCCAAAGCCAAACACACCAAAATTCAAATCTAGATTATTTTTAGGTCTCTTCCTAGAATGAATAGAGTGGTAAAATTCATTTATGACTAGTATATTTATTATGATTTTCCTCCAGTGCTATCTTAAGATGAAAATTAGAGAGGGGTCTTCTACTGAAAAATAGGAAGTAATCCCAAGAATAATATACTTCGATTTTACAAAGTGCCTTTTTTCCTGCCAGGGTGCTCAGAGCACTTTATGAGGGTACCAGATTTCCAATAAGCAGCAGCTAGATAGGAGGTGATTCCACAGCCTCTTGGAATTTCCTGAAAAAAGATAAAGGCAAAGAAGGGGTCACCAAAGGCTACAGACACATTGTGTAAAGTCTGTATTCATGCATACTTTATAAACAGGTATGGTAGGCGCTAGAAATGTTACAGTTCTCTAAACTTTTGGCTCCCAAAGGATTGAGACTGGCCAAAAATGCAGGTAAACAAAATACCAGCTGAAAACTCCTCTACAAGAATGCTTTGGAATATCACACCTGGATTTTGGCTCCAAGCCACCACAAACAGAGTATGTGGGCTTACTGGCACTGAAACAAAAATATCCGTGAGAGAAACCAGGGCAGTCAATGGCTTAGGGCCCTGATAATGGGATATGTTTTGCCTCTTATCTTCTGGCTCATATTCAGCCCAGGTGGAAAGAAACTAAAAATGGCCGACTTATTGTGGCCTCTAGGCTTAGACATTTCCACTTGGGTCCTGGTAAACAAGGATCCACCGCCCTCAAACAAAAGGCCCAAAATGAGAAACTTGGAGCAAATGTCTAACAGATCTGCCAAGAACTCAATCGGCTATAAAACAGAAAAATAATAATAGTAATAATAAACCAAGAGAAAAAAGAAAGAAAAATAGGGGGTCAAAAGCCTCCTCATCTTAACAGGTGGTTAGGAACTGGCACAGAAGCTATTCTTGTGGTAAGTCCATCTGGGAACTTGTAGAAGGCTTGTGTAGAGAAGCACAGTTAAGACATGAGAAGGCCAGCGGCGCCTGGGTGGCACAGCGGTTAAGCGTCTGCCTTCGGCTCAGGGCGTGATCCCGGCATTATGGGATCGAGCCCCACATCAGGCTCCTCCGCTATGAGCCTGCTTCTTCCTCTCCCACTCCCCCTGTTTGTATTCCCTCTCTCGCTGGCTGTCTCTATCTCTGTCGAATAAATAAATAAAATCTTTAAAAAAAAAAAAAAGACATGAGAAGGTCAGTTTCCACATTTACAATGTCGACTGCAACATGTCAGCCTCAAATAACTCTCAGGTGGAAGGAGATGAAACATAGCTCGATTTAACTGGACACCTAACTAATACATGAATGTTTGGAACCATTTCATCATCTCACCCATAAAGCTGTCTTTCATTTACAACTTCAAAACTACAACCATGCTTCTAGGTCAAGGTTTCTTGACCTCAACACTAGCGCCATTTTGAGCTGGATAACTCTTCGTGGCTGTTCAGTGCATTGTTGAGCAGTGTATCTGACCTATACCCACTACATACCAGTAGTAGTCCCAAACTACCCTGAAATTTTGACAACCCAAAACATCTCCAGACATTGCCAGATGTCCCTGCGGAAGAAAACGTGCTCAGTAAAGAACCACTGCTCTCAGATAAAAGACCAAATGAGGTAGTAAAAAGAGCATGATCTCTGGGGCCAGCAGACATAGGTCTAATTCCTATCTCACTTCCAGTCTATGTGACATTGGGCACATTATTGACCACTCTGAACCTCAGTACCCTTGTATGAGCCACTACTACTCTGTTGGGATATTGTTATGATTAAATGAGATACAGCCTGGCACATGGCCAGTGTTCAGTTTTCAGTTTTCTTCCCTCCTGCTAAGGTCCTCTCAACATACAGACACCTTCCATATTATTCTAACTTCTCTCCCACTCCAGCTGTCCAACATATTCCTTAATTCCTTCTCTGGTCTGCCCCTGTGCACAAAGACAGAACTTAAATCGAAAGACTAGGGAATTACTCCTTAGCTTTGCAATTACTGGCTAGATGAACTAAGACAGGTTATTTAACCTCTTTTGGATTTTCTAATATTAAATCAGTATTATCATCTTGGTAGCTACAAAACTGCATGAGGTATTACTCCCCTGCTCAGCAGCCTGACCTGGCCCCACTATTGCTTTGTGAGTCATGGAAAACATGGCTTGCAAGCTACCTTTACTCAACCAAGTTTATGTCTTATTAAATTGATTCACAAACATGTCTATGCATTAAGATGTCTTGAGAAGATTTTCAAAACAAAACACAGAAGCTCAAGGCACCACCCCCAGAGAGCCTTATATAGGACTGAAGCAGCTATGGTTTTTTTTAAATATCTCAGGTGAGGCTGCCACATAGCAAGGATTGAGACCTATAGTCCTAGACTCAGGTTCTCCAATCTAGTTAAGTGCACCTGCTTACCATCCCTAATTCATGAGGAACTCCCTCCCACCTCCAAGCTTTGCACAAATTATTGCCCCCACCTGCATTGATTTCCCAACTTTTCTCAGCTAGTCCTTGGCTTTTCCCTTTTCAAAACGAACTCCCTTAGGGGATGCCTGGCTGGCTCCGTCAGAAGAGCATCCAACCCTTATGAACCACAAAAGACTATGGACTCTGGGAAACAAACTGAGGGTTTCAGAGGGGAGGGGGGGTGGGGGATTGGGATAGGCCGATGATGGGTATTAAGGAGGGCATGTATTGCATGGAACACTGGGTGTTATATGCAAACAATGAATCATGGAACACCGCATCAAAAACTAAGGATGTACTGTATGGTGACTAATATAACATAATAAAAAATTAAAAATAAATAAAAATAAACAAGGAAGAAAGAAAAAAAAAAGAAGCATCCAACTCTTGATCTTGGGGCTACAATTTCGAGCCCCACACTAGGTACAGAGACTATTTTAAAAATAAATAAAATTTTAAAAAAAATAAAAACTAACCTCCTTAGGAAGGCTTACCACTTTTTTCTGGTAGTAGGACTTGCTCACTAATGAAAATTCTTAGTACATAGAGTTTATTTCAAACAAAAATAAGCATTATATTGTTATATAGTATTGTACTTCAGAGGAGAAATTCTGGAAGGGCTTCTGCAAAGAACATCACTAATCAGAACATTAGTTTGAACTCTTCTTGTCTAATGGCTGTCAAAGACAATCTCCAAGACAATTTATGAGTCATACAAGAAAGACCATGTTGTTAGAGTTACAAAATCTACAGTTCATCTTCATCAACACACCTTGCTCACCAGACTTGGCTCTAAATATCTTGTTGGAATAAATAAGAGTTCCAAGTTGATTACTTGGATAGAAACACTCATTTGAATAAATAAACCATGATATGTTTGTTTTGAAAAAAGTGTCACTATCAATCAAAACATCTTACTACTTTAAGTTTAATTATTATTACTGGCTTGAAAGCTGTTTGATTAGAGCGGTGATTCTTGATGAGGGACATTTGGCAATGTCTGGAAACATTTTTGATTGTCACAACCAGAAAGGGGTTGCTACTGGTCAAAAGTGCCATGATTGAGAACACTGGATTAGGTGTTTCCCTGGTTCTGGGGCATGTTTTCTTGTATATTTTGATCTGTCTGTTCTTTCTGTAGAAGAAATTTCCTCCTCATCATACCACTCAGTGCAGGGCTGTATAGATGAAGGCAACAGGGGAAATACTATATGACTGGCTAGTAATTTTTTTCTGGTAATTGGAAAACCCCATTAATCAGGAGTCACTGTCCCAAGAAGAAGGTGTGACTGACAATAGCATAATGTTGCAGTAGGGAATGTGGGCTCTGAAGTTAGCCTGCCTGGGTATGAATCTCAGCTCTGTCATTTACTAGCTATGTGACTTAATACTATTTACTTAACCTCCCTATGCCTAAATTTCTTCTTCTTACCTCTTAATACTTTTGTTAAAGTAAAATAAATTATAAAGTGTGTAGTGGCATGGCATTTAAGAAGTACTCAATAACTTTTAGTTGTTATGGTCACCATCATCATAATCATCATCATCATAAGTAAACATCGTTGCAAAATTAAATTGCTACACATTTGCAGAGTGCAAAGCCAAATAAACTCATTTCTGAAACTGATATGGCACTACAGCAGTGGTCCTTAACCTTGACTGCATATTAGAATCACGTAGGGAACTTTTTAAAACCTTAAAGCCCAGGCCACGCTACAGACCAACAGAATCAGAATTTCTGGGGAGGGGACCCAAGTATCAGTACTTTTTTAAAGCTCTCCATGTAATCCTAAAGTTGGGGACCACTGCATTAAAGTTATTAACAAAGTATATCTCTTAGTGGGATGACAAAAAAACAGTGTATTTAAAAAAAGGAAACAAAGGTTTGTGAAAGAAGAGATGGAGAATAATCTTTGAATTAATAAATGCATTCAGATTAACAGAGATACAAAGATAAGTATGCCATGGTCCCTAACCTTTGAATAATTTACAATCCCTTGACCAATAAAATATATATGGCATTATGGGTACAGAAAGGAAAAAGCATTGAAATATAGCTTTGTGAGAAAGTGACAGTAAAGCAATTTATATAGAGTTGAGTGACAAAATAAAAGTCCTATAGAAAGTTGGGAAAGGAGGGGCGCCTGGGTGGCTCAGTCGTTAACCGTCTGCCTTAAGCTCAGGGCGTGATCCCAGAGTCCTGGGATCGAGCCCCACATCAGGCTCCTCCACTGGGAGCCTGCTTCTTCCTCTCCCACTCCCCCTGCCTGTGTTCCCTCTCTCGCTGGCTGTCTCTCTATCAAATAAATAAATAAATAAAATCTTTGCAAAAAAAAAAGTTGGTAAAGGAGGAATGCTCAAAACAGTTTAAGAGTGGAGATCTGTCCCCTAGAATAAGGTGACAAAATTTTCAAAATTAAAAAGCAATCACATCGATATTTCAAAAAGGAGTTCTGAATAACTAAGGAAAAGTTATTTGCTGATTTTTTCAAAGATAAATTTCACAAAGATGAAGTCCTTTATTTTCTCATCCCAGAAAGTACAGTAAACCAAACATACAATCTTAAACACTAGTCCACTCTATCAGGCGCCTAGGTGGCACAGTCAGTTAACCATCCAACTCCTGATTTTGGTTCAGGTCATTAAATTGAGCCCTGAGTCGGGCTCTGTCCTGAGCACAGTCTGCTAAAGTTTTTCTATCCCTCTCCCTTTGCCCCTCCCCACCTCACTCTCTTTCTCTCAGATAAATCTTTTTAAAAAACAAAACAAAACAAAATGGGTGCCTTGGTGGCTCAGATGATTGAGCATCTGCCTTACGCTCGGGTGGTGATCTCAGGGTCCTGGGATCAAGCCCCATGTAGGGCTCCTTGCTCAGCAGGGACTCAGCTTCTCCCTCTCCCTCTGCCCCTCCCCCCCATTCATTTTCTCTCTCTCTCTCTCTCAAATAAATAAATAAAATCTTTTTTAAAAAAACCTCATCTACTCTACTGGGCCCCATGTTTCATAATATTGTGCCAACACTGTACAAGATAACAACCCCCAAGGACACCCACAACCACTAGCTTATTTTTTTTAACATTTTATTTATTAATTAGAGAGAGAGAGAGAAAGAGAGCATGCATGAAGCAGAGGAGGGACAGAGGGACAAGCAGACTCCCCGATGAGCACAGAACCCAGTGTGGGGCTTGATGTGGAGCTTGATATGAGGCTTGACATGGGGCTCAACATGGCCCTTGATCACAGGACCCTGAGATCATGACTTGGGCTGAAGTCAGACACTTGACTGAGCCACCCAGGTACCCCCACAACCACCAGTTTAAACGCAGACCACTTAAATGACCCATGTTTAATCAAGTGAATCCATTAATGAAAATAAATG
This sequence comes from Ailuropoda melanoleuca, assembly GCF_002007445.2. Taxonomy (NCBI): domain Eukaryota; kingdom Metazoa; phylum Chordata; class Mammalia; order Carnivora; family Ursidae; genus Ailuropoda; species Ailuropoda melanoleuca. Next base: position 109,057,328 of record NC_048220.1, on the reverse strand, counting down.
GACACTTTCTATTCCTATCCCCAGAATCAATCATAGTATATAACATTTTGTACACAAAAGACTACCAGGACCTAACCACTTTTTAAAGGTGATAATACCAAAAAAACACTATTAACAGAAACATATCCTGTCGGCCTAGGTGTCAAGTCTCTGGAATACCAGAGGTCTTTTTCTTTCATTTGGCCTTCTACTTGACCTTAAAATAAAAGCATGTGCAATCTTTACCTGATAACCACTAAAACAAGTGGTTCTGTATATTGGACGAAATTTCAATGTGTACATTTGCCTCTCCAAAGCCCTATTAAACAAAACCTAACTGTGGGAGCAAAGTCACCCCCACTCACTGGAACCAGGCACAAGTCTTGATAACTTGTTTTATGCTTCTATGTGCATCCTATTATGGACCTATGTAACAATGCAAGACCACCACACAGGGTGGGGAGGGGCCTGAATTATAGCAGCTGTGGTCACAATGCAGGAACTGCAGCACACTGTGAAATTCTCCATAGCTCTGGATCACAATTAGAGTAGCACCTGTGCAAAACAGGTTTTTTCTGATCCCCTAGAAAGCCCTCTATTTTACACAGGCCTGAACTGTGTTTGTTGTTCTTAAGCCAGTTCCCTGCCTTGGAATTTAGACAGTGGTTCAACTGCTCAATTTCATCCCTCTAAAGCAATCCAGAGAGTTCATGGGAGATATATCAATGAGTCAGTTCATTCCTGCCTCACCCAACCCTTCTCTATGTGACTCCCTGGGAAAGATAACTTTTACAGGGATGAAAAAGAATATCCTTTGTCTATGATACAGAAAGGCTTTTCATGAAGTCAAATCTTCTACGGTATTGGTGGCATGGAGGAAGACTGGGGGAAGGGTGTGATTCCTCCCTTTCTGTAGCACCTACTTCTCAAGTGAAAGAGGTACAACTGCATGCCCCAAAGGAAGTGGTTACCAAAATTGAGTCTATCGCTTAATGCTAAAAAAAATTTATGTGGTTTCTGCTTAAAAGTCATCAGAAGAATGTCATTCTTGGACACCACTGAAAACGTGATTAAGACAACTCTTCAGAGGTCCACAAGAGGGACAGGAAGTGTCAGAATCAAATTTTTAGGCTCAATTATTCATCTCATAAATAAATTTTGAAGATGGGTTTGTCTTATGAAAGTTGAGAAGTACAGTGTTTAGCAATTATGGAAACCCTGAACACTTGGCTCCCTGAAACCATTTCTGTTGGTCTTGGAATGCTCTCTGGATCCAAGTAGCTGACAAAGTTTTTTATTATTATTATTAATAACGCAAGTCTTTAAGGAAGGTATGAGTTCTTTGAGTAAAGAGACTCTGGCCTAATTCCATTTTCCAGTCTTACTATGGATCAATGGTTGCTAATTTTCTACTTATACTTTGCTCTTGTCTCTCTTCTAGTAATAATAATTCATTATTCAATACAGATGAATTCAAAGTCAAAATATTGGGTCCTTTAAGAAGCCTTACAGAAATATTTGCACAAAGGAAAATCAGTTAAAATCTCAGTAGGTAATAACTATAATAACTGTTCTCCTGGCCACTAGGAATATACCTACAGAACAGCTCCTTGCTGTTTCATACCCATCATAAATTATCAGAGCAAGCATGCATCCCATTGAAAATTTTAATGAGGTTTCTAGTGCTTTCATGGTCCTCATCGTTCAATATAATTAAATAGATGAAAATATGTGAATCTCTGTGAAAAACAACAACAAAAACAAACAAACAAAAAGCACCTGCAAGCCCTAGGCCCTGCCCTCCAGGGGTTTACATTTTTAATCAGTAGATGATACTTGCACATAGCTAGCAACACATGTTTAAATGAAATGTTTACTATGCACTCAGCATTGTGCTAGGCATTGTGGAGGTTTCAGAAGTACAAAACATGCCTCATCCTCAAAGAGGAGTGCAGTGAGTTAGACAGGATTAATGCTAGAAAGGAGATCAACAAGGACTAGAAGGGTTAGAGAAAAGTTCAGGATTTATAGCTTTAGGTAGGCCTTGAAGGATAGCTAAGATTTGAACAGAAGAAAGACACTTAGGGGGGTGCCTGGGGTCTGCCTTTCGCTCAGGTCATGATCCCAGAGTCCTGGGATCGAACCCCCCACCCCATGTCGGGCTCCCTGCTCTGCTCATCAGGGAGCCTGCTTCTCCCTTTCCTCCCCACTCATGTTCTCTCTTGCTATCTCTGTCTCTCAAATAAATAAATAAAAATCTTTAAAATGAAATAAAGAAAGGCATTTAGGCAGGCTAAGATAAACAAAAATGTGAAGGCAGAAATGAGTATGGCAGTCACATGGGATTTACAAGGGGATTCCCTGATCTTTTTTTTTTTTTTTTCTGGTCTTATTAGATCCATCTGATGGGGACAAGGTTGATATTATTTGAAAGAATCCTGCCTCATCTACATGCACTTCCTATGGAAACAGAGAGACAAGGGAGTCTTTGAACGGGAGAACATTGATAGCTTACTGGATTAGAAGTGTCTGTGCTTGGGGGGAAAAAAGTCGGTGGGACTGTAATTACAATACAGTGTATAAAGTGCTGTCATGGAAACATACAGTCCTGGAGCAGGAAGATTCCAGGAAGACATGACTTGACTTTTATTCAGCTAGGTGACCACATACACACACACACACACACACACACACACACACACACACACACACACATCCTTCACAGATCTGGTTACCTTGGCTGCCAATTACACAGCCTATGAGAGTGCAGAACTCTCTGGGTGATGTCCAAGTTTCGCATCCTTCTCCCTGGCCTCATGCTCTCCCATCCATACACTCCCATGACTCCACATGGAGCCTCTTCATTGGCTTCCACCAAAATCCACTCATACTCAAACATTTCTTGAATTTATTACCTTGATTACAAATTTAAAGTCAGGAAGAGAGATTGCATTATAGAGCATGTGATGTTCCATCATCTGGGTGGGTCCACCAGTACCAGTCTCTCCTTTCCTCCTCTCCAAGAAGTGAATGCTTGTCTAGGTCAAAAGAGTTCCATCCATATCCTTGAAATGTCTTTCTATACCCCAAGCACTTTCCTAAACAGGATGTTTACCCAACTAAGTGAACTCTAGTGCATTTATCTTTCTCTTATTAAAATTTCCCCTAAGTGAAGGAAAGAAGGGGAATATTAGCAATCTTTACAGCTTTTACCAACTTCTCCTCCCAGAAAAAGAAGATGCAGCATGTGGATTACCTAGCTCGCAGTCCCCCTCCATACCAACAGACCTTCTTCACCCCATAGCCTTAGCATCCTCCATTCTTCTGCTATGGCCTTAGAGAAATTCAGCTATAAAGATCCTGTTGGAATCCTCTTCTGGCTTTGCCTCTTCATTTACTTGAAGGGTCTCTCCCACTTAGAGCAAAGCACAAGGCCCTTTCTGGCAGCAAAGGTCTCCAAAGAACCAGAGAGAAGTCTGTGAATACAGCACTATTGTTAATACAGTCAACAACGCAGGCTTAAGGGAGCCCCAGGAAGGGGGTGAAACTCCCAGTCTAAACCCTGTGCCACATTTTCTTCACCCTCAGAGTCAGAGACCACCCTGGAAGGGATATTGTTAAGTGGGCATCCTGCCTTCTGCAGCTCTTTCTTATAGGGCCTCATCCACATGCAAAAAATGTTAAGCATTCATATGGGCACCTTTGCTCATGGTGCTGGAGTAGTCCACATCTCTGGCTTCTTTCATATTTCCTGTATTTAATTTCTGGAAGAGCAATGGTTTTTCCTATTGGTTGGAGTTTGCCACAAAATGTCTCTTCTCTCCATTCACAAAACCACACTGCATACCAGGAAGTCCTAAGTATGCCCTTATGTCTCTTATACTGACAGCAGTTACCACCCATCTTGTTTGTAATTCAGCATATACCTGGCTTCTTTCTGAAACAGCTAATATTAAATAGTGCAGTTTCCCCCAAAGGCTGTATTGCTTATCTCAGAATGGTTTCCACAACTTTGCTCTAAATTTAAATGGAACTTACAAAATCATCAAGATTTTTAGCCAACCCAACAAACCCCTCATCTCCCTATACAATGCACCCTACAGTTTAGAAGTCATTTTAAGGCCATACTCTTGGTTCAGGTCTGCCCCTTAATTCAAATCATATTGGACAGGACCCCAAAATGAAACAGATATCAAGTAGGGAACTTGGAGACCTATTTAAACTTGGAAAAACCTAAATTCTATAGGATTGTGAAAGGCAGAGTCATCCCCGTGACTCTTGTGAGTGCTCCAGACTGGTTTCCTTGGGCTCTGCCTCTATACTCCCACACATCAGTCTAGGCAGGAAACCCAGTCTGTTTACTGGTTTCTACAAAAATCTACTCACACCCAAACATTTTTTGAGTTTAGAACCTTTAGGAGGATTTGAGAACAGTTTCATGGGGAAGATCACACCCCATCTTTCTCTATTCCTTCTCTCTCTCTCTCACACACCCTCTCTCCCTCTGTCTGTCCGTCTCTCTCTCTCTCTCTCTCTCTCTCTGTATCTCTCTGTCTCTCTCCCAGGAACAGCAGAAGAAAAGGAAAAGAATATGAAGGCAGAGAAAATGGACCCCTTGAATAGAAAACAAGGGCACATGGTAAATTAGTGGGGGAAAGCTGAATCCCTCCAATGGAAGTGCATGGGGGAAAGATTTCTGATACAAATATTTTTAGCTAGAACCAGCAAAGGGAAATACATGACTGGTGATTGAACCTGAATCATTTGGCTGAACCATATGACATTGCTAATATTCAACTGTTTTTCTCCTGTGGAAATAACAATGCCATATGATTCAACCAAACCTAAATAACCAGGCAATTCAGTAGATGATTACTCAATTTGAGGGGGATGGTGGGAAATAATTGTTCGATACATGATTCATTTATTTATTTCTTGCCTAGTAGGTGTTATATACATGTATATACATATACATTTGTATACATATAGAAATGTATATGTATATACATATATATAATGTATTATTTATTTCAGGGGTATAGGCCTGTGATTCACAGTCTTACACAATACACAACGCTCACCACAACACATACCCTCCCCAGTGTCCATCACCAAGCCACCCCATCCCTCCCACCCGTCTCCACTCCAGCAACCCTCAGTTTGTTTCCTGAGATTAGGAGTCTCTTATGGTTTGTCTCCCTCTCTGGATTCATCGTTTCATTTTTTCCTCTCTTCCCCTATGATCCCCTGCCTTGTTTCTCAAATTCCACGTATCAGTGAGATTATATGATAATTGTCTTTCTCTGATTGACTTATTTCTCTTAGCATAATACCCTCTAGTTCCATCCATGCCATTGCAAATGGCAAGATTTCATTTTTTGATGGCTGCATAATATTCCATTGTGTATATATATACCACATCTTCTTTATCCATTCATCTGTCGATGGACATCTGGGCTCTTTCCATAGTTTGGCTATTGTGGACATTGCTGCTATAAACATTGGGGTGCAGGTGCCCCCTCGGATTACTGCATTTGTACCTTTGGGGTAAATACCCAGTAGTGCAATTGCTGGGTCATAAGGTAACTCTATTTTCAATTTTTTGAGGAACCTCCATACTGTTTTCCAGAGTGGCTGCACCAGCTTGCATTCCCACCAACAGTGTAGGAGGGTTCCCCTTTCTCCACATCCTCATCAACATCTGCCAGGGCCTGACTTGTTAGTTTTAGCCATTCTGACTGGAGTGAGGTGGTATCTCATCGTGGTTTTGATTTGTACTTCCCTGATGCCCAGTGACATGGAGCACTTTTTCACGTGTCTGTTCGCCATTTGGATGTCTTCTTTGGAGAAATGTCTGTTCATGTCTTCTCCCCATTTCTTGATTGGATTATTTGTTCCTTGGGTGTTGAGTTTGCTAAGTTCTTTATAGATTTTGGATACAAGCCCTTTATCTGATATGTAATTTGCAAATATCTTCTCCCATTCTGTCAGTTGTCTTTTGGTTTTGTTGACGGTTTCCTTTGCCATGCTAAAGCTTTTTATCTTGATGAAGTCCCAACAGTTCATTTTTGCCTTTGTTTCCCTTGCCTTTGGCAATGTGTCTAGCAAGAAGTTGCTGCCGCTGAGGTCAAAGAGGTTGTTGCCTGTGTTCTCCTCTGGGATTTTGATAGATTCCTGTCTCACATTTAGGTCTTTCATCCATTTTGAGTCTATTTTTGTGTATGGTGTAAGGAAATGGTCCAGTTTCATTCTTCTGCATGTGACTGTCCAATTTTCCCAACACCATTTGTTGAAGAGTCTGCGTTTTCTCCATTGGATATTTTTCCTGCTTTAACGAAAATTAGTTGACCATAGAGTTGAGGGTCCATTGCTGGGTTTTCTATTCTGTTCCACGATCCATGGGTCTGTTTTCATGCCAGTCCCATACTGTCTTGATGATGACAGCTTTGCAATACAGCTTGAAGTCCAGAGATGTGATGCCACCAGCTTTGGTTTTCTTTTTCAACATTCTTCTGGCTATTCGGGGTCTTTTCTGGTTCCATACAAATTTCAGGATTATTTGTTCCTGTCCTGTGAAAAAAGTTGCTGGTATCTTGACAGGGACTGCACTGAATGTGTAGACTGCCCTAGGTAGCATAGACATTTTCACAATATTTGTTCTTCCAATCCATGAGCATGGAATGTTTTTCCATTTCTTTGTGTCTTCCTCAATTTCTTTCTATAGTTTTCTGAGTACAAATACTTTGCTTCTTTGGTTAGATTTATTCCTAGGTAACTTATGGGTTTTGGTGCAATTGTAAATGGGATTGACGCCTTAATTTCTCTTCTTCTGTCTCGTTGTTGGTGTATGGAAATGCAACTGATTTCTGTGCATTGATTTTATATCTTGCAACTTTACTGAATTCCTATATGAGTTCTAGCAGTTTTGGGGTGGAGTCTTTTGGGTTTTCCACAAAAAGTATCATATCATCTGCAAAGAATGAGAGTTTGACTTCTTCTGTGCTGATTCAGGTGCCTTTCATTTCTTTTTGTTATCTAATTGCTGAGGCTAGGACTTCTAGTACTATGTTGAACAGCAGTGGTGATAGTGACATCCCGGCCATGTTCCTGACCTTAGGGGGAAAGTTCTCAGTTTTTCCCCATTGAGAATGATATTCACTGTGGGCTTTTCATAGATGGGTTTTATGATATTGAGGTATGTACCCTCTACCCCTACCCTGTGAAGAGTTTTAGTAAAAAAGGATGCTGTACTTTGTCAAATGCTTTTTCTGCATCTATTGAGAGGATCATGTGGTTCTGTCCTTTCTTTTATTAATGTAGTGTATCACGTTGATTGATTTGTGGATGTTGAACCACCCTTGCAGACCAGGAATAAATCCCACTTGGTCGTGGTGAATAATCCTTTTAATGTATTGTTGGATCCTATTGTCTTGCCTAGTAGTTTAAAGTTGATAAAAATATAAGCAGACATTGAAGTTACCACCAAAACATAATAAGATCAACTGTTTGTATTTATTTCTTTATATCTTCAGTATTAATATGCATATATTCAAATATATATTTTATATTAAATGTGTATATCTATTTATATATTTTAATTATGAAGTCAACTGTACTATATTACACTCTTATTAATAATGAAGTAAGTGGCTATTAGGAGGGTCAGGTAACTTTTTCACTTTAATTTGTATATATGTATTCCACAACATATCCAAGTTCTATGGAGTAGAATGGAAAGGCGTCACAGTTGTCATTCAGCAAAGGATAGGGATTAAATGACAAATGAGTCCTATGTTAGATTTTTTCCTTGCCCTCAAATGAAAATAAGCTGGGGGAGGAGAATTGCTAGAATTGGGTGTAGGAAAACTAGTATATGAAATCTATAATCAAGTAGAAACACAACTCTTATCAGAGGAAAATATCACCCATGAAAGCATAGACACTGTTATTCTTCAACACAGCTCACTAATGGAATGGGATTCTGTGCCAGTGAGTATAAAATATAATAATGCCGTAACTATGTATATGGCTAGCTTGAGAATTTGTTTTGCAACTTTACTTGCTCCAAGAAATGATAAAGTTTAACAAATACAATAATTTTTGGTCTTTGTTTATTTCCTTTTAAAAGAAAAAGAAAGAACAGAAACTTCACAGTTGGGAATAGAAAATACCTTGTGGATATGGATTTTACTGCAAGCTATGCATCTGAGTTAAAGACGTTAATGACGAATTCGCCCACCAAGATCAAAACTCCTACAAAACTCTTCCAGCTGCAGCATTTATGGCTCCAGGTTTTGTTTCAGAAAGTGAGGAATATGTTCCAGCATTATGATCTTATTTCTCTTTCTTGCCTGTTGTAAGCATAACCACAGTCTGCTCTGTTAATGCTATGGAAATGTTCAGTTGGCATTGTTTTTCCCACAACCATGGAAACACCTGCTTCCAAATTAATTTATAATCTATTTTACACCTATGGCTGCAAGCCACACTCTTAGTTGTTTTTTTTTTTAAACAATTTTGGTATAAAGCATATAAGTCTGCTTCTTCTCTTTTCTGCTCCTCATGACATAATGTTGGCTTTTACACATTTCATTTTATGTCCAGCTTTTTAAGATGTTAATAATATGTAAAGATATGTGATATGTTAAAATATATGTAAAGTTTTTTTCAGTCTTTCAAAGCAAAGCCGAACACAGATATTGTACACTACACATACTTTTCTGGAATCTTGGTCCCAATTTCTCTTTTTATTTGGCCAGAGTAAACCATGCAGTAAAGTATCGTTGGAGTTACTTTAACAAAGAAAGAAATCTGAATGTGCCCTCAATTTCACTAACTTCAAATAAAAATGATTCACTTCTGTAAAAATATTTATTTCCCCTTAGATTTTATGGTAAGGTAAAGGGAAGATGTATTTAACACATTCCAGATGATCCTATGGAAGGATTATGAAAATCAGTTTAACTACTGTTTCCTTGACTTTACAGAACTCTAGATTTAAAACAACATTTAAGCTTTTTTAAATATTATACTGAGAATGGTACTAAGTTGATATATGTCAATTTTTTAATATTTTTAAATATTTTATAAAAGCATCTCTGTTTCACAACAAATGAAACAACAAAGAAAAATAAAAGCAAACCAACTTTAGTAACAGCAATATCTAGTCTGACAAAAAACAGGTAACTAAAATCGACATCACATTGTCTTCAAACTTCTGTCATTATCAGATCATGAATGGTGATATTATGCTTACTATCTATAGTAAAGCAAAAAAAAAAATGTTCAAGTTAAAAATGTTTACTCCTTTTAGTCCTGAACTTTACAGAGAAAAGAGCAGAGAAGAAGGTGGGAATGGAAGCATTTGCTTCCAATAGCAAAACCTCAGCTTGCAAGTCAAGGATAATACTATTCAACTATTCCAGGTTCCCAATGTGGGGGTGAGTCATAATTCATGAGCATCAAAACTAAAGATGATCACTTGTTTCTTTCCATTATGAAAGATGGTCTGTGTAACTTAAGAATGGAAACAAGTATGTTTAGCTCTAAGGATTTCATGGGGCATTACTATAAGAGAAGAAATTTTTGTTGCAATCACGGCTATCATTTCCCTACAAGTTAACAAATAGAACAAAGAGGTAGTCAATTAACTTCTTAAATTAGTGTCTCAGGGACTTTTGGACAATATTAAATGGTATTCATTTCTTTCTTATTAAATTCCATGCATCAAATACATACTAATTCACAAGAGATCATCAATATTTCAGTTTTTGTAATGTGAGATGTAGGTCACAATCATTTAAAAGTCTCCTGAATTACGTTGTTGCTGCTTCACCATTGTTTATCATACCAGCCTGCAAGTTCACACAAGAGTGTCAGCAGAGGATGCCTTTACAATTCACGACTAAGACTCATAATTCAATCCCTCAGAGTCTCAGAGCATTCTTTGCTTCATTTGTCTACCTTAGTAACCTTTTAAATTAAAAAGAAAAAGATTCTAATGTGAAAGAAATAAATGCCAGGTCCATTAGCAGCCTTGACTTTATAGGAAGGGATTAATTAGTAACATTACCTTGTAAAATGATGAGGAGCCATTGCCTAATTGGTAAGCAATTCCCTTCAGACCAGAGCATTAGTCACTTATTTGTTTACTTTTTGTTTCAGATATTGTATTTGCTTACTGGCTTTTCCCTGTCTAAAGGGCCTTCATGCCCTGCCACATTGGCGTTGTTCATGCTAGAGTATAATACCCCAAGATCAGGGGCTGTGGCATAGAGGGACACAATACCTTTATACAAGGTGAGTAGATAAATTAGTTGTGAAATAAACACTTCTACAAAGTCTAATACTCATAAGGCACTCATTATTTGGGAAACTGTAATTTTAATGGTTCATTTGGTGTTAAGAGAAAAATAAATTTTACTTTGGTTTTTCATTTCTGGGCAACAAAGTGGTTCTTTGCCCTTCCAATAAGCAAGTTTCCAGATACTTGTAGAAACAGTCTTAAGACATTACCAGAGGATGATTAAGACTGTGGGTATGGGAAGACATTATTGACAAGCTTATACCTTTCAGTTATCACCTATATAAGAATAAAAACATCCTTAGGAATCAAGTTATCTTGCTTTCCTGCCTTTTTTTCTAACCCTCATGACATCATGAATACTGCTCTTCCTTCTTTGGGTCATCTTCATTTTCCCAAGAAATTCTCCTAAAATATGGGCAGCTTTCAGGGTTGAGAAGTCAGGTTTTCATCAGTTCCTGCTTCTTTAAGGGTTGGATAAGAACTTCACTTACTATAGCTATACTGGTGCCCCCCCCCAATATACATTCCCAATCCTAATATTCCATAAGAATGACTTGCCTACATTTCTCAGAAAATAATGCCACTGATATGTCCAAATACCATATTGTCCTGACAACTAGTTCTTTTTCCAACACCCCCACTTCAATTATTTATCACTGTAACCTTTTCACTACCCACAACTCATTCCCCCTTCCCTGCTTCATTTTTCTTTAAAGAACTTACCACCAGTTCATATGCTATATATTTTAGTTTTTACATTTTTACTATCTGTGTCTTCCTCTCTTGAATGAAAGCTCCATAAAGTCAACAAGTTTTCAACATTTTTCAATGTTTTTTCACTGTATTCCAGTATTAAAACTATATTACATATCAATAAATAATCACTGAATGAGTGAAAAAAAATATTAAGTTGACAAATGAAAGAATGAAGCCATAGCTATTCAAAACCTTTAGACCAGAAAAATTAGAATATTTGAATCTGATCTCACATCTGTCCTGAACATCTAATTAGTTGTGAGTCCTATGATTTGTCCTTTCAACATTTCCTCTCCACCAAGTCCAAGCCCTAAATGCCTCACACACATGGATTTAAAACAAAGTCTCCAGGCTCCTTCCATTTCAATCACTTCCTCCAGATGAATCTTTTTAAAACTCTAGTTTTCATCACTCTACAGAATACATGTTATCCCTTTGTAAATTTCATACAGCCTCTTTGGTGTAGCCCCTAAAACCCTCCATAACCTGACCCCATTTTACTGATACATTCTAATTTCCAGTTACTACTCATCACTCTTGTTTCTCTTCCTCTTAGGCTAAACTTCTGACTAGCCCCTCTTAGATACAATGATCATTCATACCTCATGCCTTAACTTAGGCAAATTTCCACTGGCCAAAATGTCCTTCTTTCTCTTCATCTATGCAAATTCTATATATTTTTTGAGATCTGACTCCCAGCTACATTCCATTAAACTTTTTGAAACCTTCACCAACAACCACAGTCCATATTAATTCCTGCTTTGTCTGGTCTCTGGAAACACGGTCTGCACCTCACATTCCATCACTCTGTTTGCCAGTGGTTTCAATGGCTTCATTGTGGCTCCCCATTAGATGGTGAAACAAGGCTGAAACATTCTCATGGCTAGTCTTAGATCAATGCTGTATCCAACAGAAACAGAAATCCAAAACTCAAAGATACACTTAAAAACACCTTAAATTTTTACTGAAATTTTTCAAAGAGATAACAAATATCCTTAAGACCCTCTTTTTCCATTGTTATCCCTTAAGTCTTCATAACAGCTGCTCAGTAATCACTCCTCTCTCCCTTGCACTCATCTTCTCTACCCTTAAAACTCTAGTCCATACTACTGCTTTATTTCTCTCGGCATCCCTTACATCTCAATCTATTTTTCTTCCTGAATAGCTCCCTGCCCTGTCTTGGATATCAATTTAGACTTTGGGAGCTCCTTCAAATAGTATACCCCAGACATTGATCAGAACGAAATCCCAGGTCCTGGGACAGTTGAAGCAAAAAACAAAACAAAACAAAACAAAACACCTCTTCTCCTTTCATAGGTAGAGAAAGCGGAAAAGGGTAACAGTATCTACCAGGTTAATTTTTTTGTTTTTGTCATACGGTCCATCTAATAAAACCTTTGTGGTTATCTACAAATAAGGACATATTACTTGTTCCCCCACGAACATTTTCCATCAGATTCCAAATCTCTCTTACCTCTCTCCTACTCCCAAGGGGCTAGAAGACTTATCTTTTTTTTTTTTTTAAGATTTTTACTTATTTGAGAGAGAGAGAGAGCAAGCAGGAGAGAGGAGGGACAGAGAGAGAAGCAGACTCCCCACTGAGCAGGGATTCCCGACGTGGGGCTTGATCCCAGGACCCTGGGATCATGACCTGAGCCGAAGGCCGACACTTAACTGACTGAGCCACCCAGGTGCCCCTAGAAGACTTCTCTTAATAGCAAACTTTATTTTCGGGTAGACTGAGTCAAACAGTGTACTCTGTCCTGAAGCTCCAGCTACACTCCCTCTACCAGCAACACAGCAGCAATTTCCATGACCCTGATTTCCATACCACATATAACAGCACATCAGATGAGTGCCTTGCCCCACATCAGCCCTTCCCCCCAGATTCTTTATCCTCTGCTGGAGAGATAATCCAGACACCCAGTTGTTTTTCTCAAAGATCAATGACAATGTTGCATCTGTGGACAAAACAGGTCATGATATGCAATGGGATCTGGTCCAAGATGGCGGAGGAGCAGGAGGCTTAAATTTCGTCTGGTCCCAGGAATGCAGCTAGATAGCTATCAGACCGTTCTGAACCCCTACAAACTCAACTGGAGAATGAAGAAAAGAATAGCAGCAACTCTAAGAACAGAATAGCCACCACTTTCTGCAAGGAACCCATTTTAAAACAGGAGTTGAGCTCCAGCTCGGCGTTCCAAGATGGCGGAGGAGCAGGAGACCTAAAGTTCGTCTGGTCCCAGGAATTCAGCGAGAGAGCTACCAAACCACTCCGAATACCTATGAATGCAACTGGAGAATGAAGAAAAGAGTAGCAGAAACTCTATGAACAGAAAGGCAACCACTTTCTGCAAGGAGGAGAAAAGATGGAGGAGTAGGCGACCCTTTCTCAGCTGGTCCAAGTCGAGCTGTATATCTACCAGACCATTCTGAATACCACAGAATCAGCCTGAGATGCAGGAAGATACATCTGGATCTCTACAAATGAACATCTCCAGTGCTGAGTATTGAGGTACGAAGCGGGGAGCTGTGAATCCGAGCACAGATATAGGAAGATAAAGGGAAGGGGGAGGGAGCCTCTGTGCTCAGGCGCTGGGAAGCAATAGCCCCTTCTGCTGGGGAACGGGCTGGACTCTCAGACCAGCACCCGCAAGAGAGCGGACTGACACAGTGAGCCCGGGAATGCCCGTGTCCAAACTGAAAACAGGAGCTCCCGACCACACTCGAACTAGAGTGAAACCGAGAGCTCAGGAGTGCAAGCGCGACCAGACTGAAAACTGGTGCTCCAGAGCACGGGCGAACCACACTGAAACAGGGAGCTTGGGAGCTCGGGAGCGCNACCAGACTGAGACGGGGAGCTCCGGGAGCCCGCGCGGGGCGGCTGGCGGCGGGCGGGGTTGGAAACACAAAGGACAGAGACGTGCCGGCCCTGGAAGTGAGGGCTGGGACGCCGGGTGTGGGGCGCACAGCCCGGGATGCTGCAGGGTTGAGCAGCACCAACAGAAACAGAGTTAAAGTGGCCAGAACATCAGTGGAGAACGATCCGCGATCCCTCTGTTCTGAGACAGAGGCTGAATTTCAGCCGCTGCTGCTCTCTCAGAAGAGGCATAGCAAACCGCCAGGGAAAGCCGCCAGAGAACAAAAGCCCGGAAATACCGGCTCACAGGGTGCCCATCCCCATCCCCCCTCGCAAGGGACACAGAGACTCTACCCAAACAGGGTTTTCTGAGTACCTGCAGGCAGGCCCCTCCCCCAGAAGGCAGGCTGAAAAATCAAGAAGCCCACAACCCGGAGCGCCTGAGTGGCGCAGTCACCAAGCACCTGTCTTTGGCTTAGGGCGTGATCACAGCGTTCCGGAAAGGAGTCCCTCATCGGGCTTTTCCACTGGGAGCCTGCTTCTTCCTCTCCCACTCCCCTGCTTGGGTTCCCTTTCTTGCTGACTGTCTGTCTGTCTCTCTCAAATAAATAAATAACATCTTTAAAGAAGAAGCCCACATCCCTAAGATCTCTATAAAACAAGGGCGCACGGCCTGGGTCCCAGTCAACACTTGGGCTCTGGACAACCCTGCAATCTCTCTTCATCAGAATGACGAGAAGGAGAAGTCCCCCCCAGCAAAGAAAAGATAATGAGTCTGTGGCCTCTGCCACAGAATTGGCCTCGGCCACAGAATTAATACATATGGATGTATCCCAATTATCAGAAATGGAATTCAGAGCAACAATGGTCAAGATGATGCATAGACTTGGAAAAAGTATTAACAAAAATGTTACTGAGAATATAGAATCCCTAAGGGCAGAAATGAGAGCAAATCTGACAAATAATTAAAAATTCTATGAGCCAAATGCAGTCAAAACTAGAGGCTCTGACAGCCAGGGTCACCAAGGCAGAGGAACGCATTAGCGAATTGGAGGATGGGTTAGTAGAAGAAAAAACGAAAATAGAAGCGGGTCATAAAAGGATCCACACCCACGAATGTAGATTACGGGAGATCACTGACTCTAAGAAACGATCCAATGTCAGAATCATCGGCATCCCTGAGGGGGTGGAGAAAAACAGAGGTCTAGAAGAGATATTTGAACAAATTGTAGCTGAAAACTTCCCTAATCTAGCAAGGGAAACAAGCATTCGTGTCCAAGAGGCAGAGAGGACCCCATCCAAGCTCAACCAGGACAAACCTACGCCACGGCATGTCATAGTGCAATTCGCAAATATTAGATCCAAGGATACAGTATTGAAAGCGGCCAGGGCAAAGAAATTTCTCACGTACCAAGGCAAAGGTATCAGGATTACGTCAGACCTGTCTACAGAGACCTGGAATGAGAGAAAGGCTTGGGGGGGCATTTTTAAAGCTCTTTCAGAGAAAAACATGCAGCCAAGGATCCTTTATCCAGCAAAGCTGTCATTCAGAATTGATGGAGAAATAAAGACGTTCCAAAATCGCCAATCATTAACCAATTTCGTAACCACGAAACCAGCCCTACAGGAGATATTAAGGGGGGCTCTATAAAGGTAAAAAGGCCCCAAGAGTGATACAGAGCAGCAAGTCACAACCGATACAAAGACTTTAAAGAGAAATGGCATCATTAAAATCATATCTGTCAATAATCTCTATCAATCTAAATGGCTTAAACTCTCCCATAAAACGCCACAGGGTTGCAGATTGGATAAAAAGACATGACCCATCCATTTGCTGTCTACAAGAGACTCATTTTGAACCCAAAGATGCATTCAGACTTAGAGTAAGGGGATGGAGTACCATCTTCCACGCAAATGGACCTCAAAAGAAAGCTGGAGTAGCAATTCTCATATCAGATAGACTGGATTTTAAACTAGAGGCCATAGAGAGAGATACAGAAGGGCACTATATTATTCTTAAAGGAAGTATTCAACAAGTGGATATGACAATTATTAATATATATGCCCCCAACAGGGGAGCAGCAAGATACACAAGCCAACTCTTAACCAAAATAAAGAGACATATAGATAAGAACACAGTAATAGTAGGGGACCTCAACACCCCACTATCAGAAATAGACAGAACACCCTGGCAAAAACTAAGCAAAGAATCAAAGGCTTTGAATGCCATACTCGACGAGTTGGACCTCATAGATATATATAGAACACTACACCCCAGAACCAAAGAATACTCATTCTATTCAAATGCCCATGGAACATTCTCAAGAATAGATCATGCTCTGGGACACAAAACAGGTCTCAGCCAATACCAAAAGATTGAAATTATCCCCTGCATATTCTCAGACCACAACGCTCTGAAATTGGAACTCAACCACAAGGAAAAACCTGGAAGAAACTCAAACACTTGGAGGCTAAGAACCATCCTGCTCAAGAATGACTCGATAAACCAGGAAATCAAAAAACAAATTAAACAATTTATGGAGACCAACGAGAATGAATACACAACGGTCCAAAACCTATGGGATACTGCAAAGGCAGTCCTAAGGGGGAAATACATAGCCATCCAAGCCTCACTCAAAAGAATAGAAAAATCTAAAATGCAGTTTCTATATTCTCACCTCAAGAAACTGGAACAGCAACAGAGGGACAGGCCTAACCCACTGACAAGGAAGGAGTTGACCAAGATTAGAGCAGAAAT
>NC_048220.1:109004344-109038860 GCF_002007445.2 Ailuropoda melanoleuca | reverse complement strand
TAATCAGAAGGGGGAATGAAACATGAGAGACTATGGACTCTGGGAAACAAACTGAGGGCTTCAGAGGGGAGGGGGTGGGGGAATGGGATAGACTGGTGATGGGTGGCGAGGAGGGCACATATTGCATGGTGCACTGGGTGTTATACGCAACTAATGGAGCATCGAACTTTACATCGGAATCCGGGGATGTACTGTATGGAGACTNATGGGATAGACTGGTGATGGGTGGCGAGGAGGGCACATATTGCATGGTGCACTGGGTGTTATACGCAACTAATGGAGCATCGAACTTTACATCGGAATCCGGGGATGTACTGTATGGTGACTAACATAATATAATAAAAAATCATTAAAAAAATGATATGCAATGGAACAGCCTTAGTGCCACAGAATATTGCACANTATGCAATGGAACAGCCTTAGTGCCACAGAATATTGCACAGCCCAACCCCTGGAGACATCCGAAGGTGGAAACATCCACAGTAGATTGGGGAGGGGAAGAAAATGGTAGACACAAAGTGGCAAATGGAAGGGTGGTGTCAAATGCAAAATGATTTTCAAGATTACATAGGGGATACTCCCATTTTCCATAATAACTGGGGACAGGGGACTTTGGAAGAGCTAAGGTCTGTCAATAGAGGCAGTTTAAGTACAGAACTAAGAATAAAACAATACTGTTTATATGATTCATATTTTACTCCTTAGCTCTGCAACTGGGAAAACAAGGGATAAATGAAAAATAAAATAAGCATATCCACCTCAAAGGGCTCTTGTAAAACTTATAATGTGTGACAAGAGTGAACACAGGGCCTGGCACATAGCAGGAATGTAATGGATAGTTCTCTCCCTATACTTCTTCCCACCCCCTCCATAAACAGAATCCATATTTTCCAAAAATTTATTCATCAAAAAAATATTCACCAAGCATTTACTAGACATTGGAAATACAGTGGAGAATAGAACAGAAATAAATGATTGTACTTTATAGTGAGATGGGCACAGAACACATGCTTAATAAATATTTGTGCACTGACAAGATTAATACCTAATACTCCCATCCCAGACAACCCTCCACTGGAGTTCTCATACACTGGAGAGCTCTAACCAGGGTCTGATGTCACAGAAAGCAGTTAACATTGACTTTATGCTTAAGGATAACCAAAAAATGGAAATACAAATAGGCATCCTGGAAAAAAGAGATGGCTGACAGACCTAGCTTGAAAATGAATTGCTAAAATGTTTATCTCCATCAGTAGGAATAAAATCTAGCAAGTTCCAAGAGGGATAATATCAACATTTACCTCACCAGACTATGCCAAAGTCCATCATAAATCAAAGTAGGAAAGGGTCAAACAAAAATTTTTACTATGAGATCTGTTATAGTTTTGTGTATATCATTTAAGTTATACAAGTTAATCATCACAGTTTATAATAAGCATTATAAGAGGTCAGTGTACAATTGGATTCCATTTAAACAAAGAATATTGAATAAAATGGAGCCTTACATTTTAAAATATAATAACTTTAAAATATATCAATAAGTTGTGGTTTCTTTGTATCTTGAAACTGTTTGGGACAGAAGAACCCATAATAAATACCATATCTTCTTGGGTCCCACATTCCAAGGAAACATTTTCTCAGTCAACAAACTATTGAATGCCTACTTACCACTTAACAGGTACCCTTCTATTCTCTGGAGAGATGATGATGATAACTAAGACAAGATATCATGTGATATGGCATTTATAAGTTAACGTGCAGAAAAATAAAAAAATACAAACAGGGGGTGCTTGGGTGGATCAGTCAGTTAAGCGGCTGTCTTTGGCTCAGGTCAGGATCCCAGGGTCCTGCAATCGAGCCCCACATTGGGCTCCCTGCTCAGCGGGGAGCCTGCTTCTCCCTCTCCCTCTGCCTACCATTCCCCCTGCTTGTACTTGCACTCGCTCTCTCGCTCTGTGTCAAATAAATAAGTAAAATATTTTAAAAGAAAGAAATACAAACAGTGTAACCAGTACTCTGATAGAGGAAGGACAATGAAAGAACAGTAAGTCCTCCCTGGGGGACAAGAGGAGATCAGACAAAGTGTCCCACAAAAATGATTCTTAAATTTAGCCCTGAAAAATATATAGGAGTTTGTCAGGTAGATGTGAATAAAGATAAGGAACAGAAGGGGCACTCTAGTCATGACAAAGAAATATGAGGAAGTCATAAGTTTAGGGAATCACAAATATTATCTATGTATGATCATTCCAAGGGGTGAACCTACCATTAGACAATATTATTAATAAGGGCAAAAAAAGTACAACCTTATTCACCATATTTCCAAGAGATCCCCTGGCATATAGTAAGTGTTCAATAACTATTTATTAAATGAATAAGATCTCAAAGCATAGTAGAAGAGTCCCGAATTATGAAGGAGTTTTTTTATATGTTGTGCTACTACTTGATCCTCTGTAGAGTGGGTACCTTGAAGAATTTAAGGCAAAAGAATGACATGACTAAATTGAGTTTTAGAAAATTACCCTGGCAACTCTACAGAAGATGGACTAATGGGGAAGAAGAAAGCAAGTAGGGAGATCAGGTTGGAAGTAACTGCAAGAAAGGATGAGACCTGAACCAGAGCATAGCCAAGGGCTGAAGAGAAGAGGAAAATTGGGAGAATCTTTGGGAAACAGAACTATAGTGCCCCATGACTATTTAGTTGGGGGTGGGGCAGAAGAGACAGCATAGAATAGCTCCCAGATGTCTGACACCCACCACTGTAGCAGTTCAACAATTTAAGAAATATGAACAAGAATCCTCTATGAAACTATTTATTAAAAACACATTCACATATGGGGCACCTTGGTGGCTCAGATGGTTAAGCATCTGCCTTTGGCTCAGGTCATGATCCCAGCGTCCTGGGATCAAGACCCACGTCGGGCTCCCTGCTCGGTGGGGAGCCTGCTTCTCCCTCTCCCTCTGCTGTTCCCCCTGCTTGTGCTCTCTCACTCTCTCTGTCAAATAAAATAAAATCTTTTAAAAAAAAATTTTTTAAAAACACATTCACATGTATATATAATAAAAATCCTGGACTAGATATGAAGATACATGTTGGAAAAGTTGGATTGTTTCATGATTTATTAATTCATTCAAAGAATATTTAATGAGGTCTTGCTTTGTGTCACTTTGTGCAGTATACTAGGTAGTCACTGGGGAAACACTTGTGGTGAAAACCAAATATGGTTCCTAGTCTCATGGAGCTTACAGCTTTGCGTGGAAAATAGGCTATCAATTATATTACAGGCAGACAGGAGACAAATTATGTGAGGCTTTGAAAACCACGTTAAGGAGGTTGTCTTTATCTTAAGAGCTGTGGAGGGCCATGGAAGCGTTTTAGGAAGTGAGAGGAGACAGCTGACTGGATAAGATTTGCCCTTGAAAAAAATCACTCTGATTATTTTGCAGTGGATTAGAGTGCACTGCAGCGTCCACTTAGGAGGCCCTTACAGGGTCCAGGCCAGAGGCAAATGGACCTTAGATTCCAAATAAAAGAAAATGACCAGTATGATTATTTTGGTTGTTTATAACCAGCTTCCATTCCGGTAGGTCAGTGCCTTGCGCTGCACTAGCTACTGAATAATTTGAATCCAAATCCACTACTAAGGAGGTCATGGTGGAGGTGGAAAGAGGTAGATGGACTGAAGAAGTTTCTAGGCGGTATAACTGATACCCCTTCAGCATGTCAACAGGCTTTCCACTGGGCACAAGCCTCCTCTGGCTGTTGACCCTCGGGGGTAGAATGTAGTGAGGACACAGGAGAAAGGAGAAAGAGCCTAACCATTTGGCAGCAGCAAAAGGCCACATCCCCTTTCTTATTTCTATTCCCCGCACGCACTGGCACCTGGCCATCTCCATGCCAGGGACAGTATCACTTAGCCTTTGGTTCATACACGAGGAAAATTAGGTATTAGAAAGTTAACATTCCAAGGGGCGCCTGCGTGGCTCAGTCGTTAAGCGTCTGCCTTTGGCTCAGGGTGTGATCCTGGCATTCTAGGATCGAGCCCCACATCAGGCTCCTCCGCTGGGAGCCTGCTTCTTCCTCTCCCACTCCTCCTGCTTGTGTTCCCTCTCTCTCTGGCTGTCTCTCTGTCAAATAAATGAATAAAATCTTTTAAGAAAAGAAAAAGAAAGTTAACATTCCCAGACTAGTTCTAGTCTACCATGAAACAAATTGTCCAAAGCTTGTTTCTCCACACAGCAAGGTCAAACACATTTTCAATGATACACTTAATATGTGTTGCTTTTTGGCCAACATGACTAAACAAAAGCTACCCATCTTGTCCAGATTCTTTGCTTCTTCAATCCGAGTTGTGTTCCTTATGCTATTCACAGTAGCCAAAGTAAGCAGAGCAAATGAAACTCACCAATTTGTTGCTTATTGCAACTCAGCTCAGATAAAAGACTCAGTTGATAGGGGGATAATTAAAACCTTTGTTCTAAATGAGCTTATAGGATTATCTCTAGGTTTTAGTTCTCCAAGCCATTTTTGTCTCCAGGTGCCATACAAAATCCCATGTTGGTTAGAAGCAGGGTTGGGCAGGCAGGAAAACTGTAAAGTGTAACTAAGGCAAAAATCAGTAACCAGTCAATATATTTTTATTGAGCAGCTGCTTTTTTAGAAGTCAGTATCCTAGCTTCTCTAGGGGATATAAACTGCAGTACCTTCAAGAAGCAAACAATCTTACTAATTAAACACACACACACAAAATCTACTGAGTAGTAGCATCAAATGCAGCACAAACAATAACTGCTTAAGGGTCCTCAGGAGAGTGAAGTTTGGGGGGTGGCCAGAAACAGGGATAGAGCTGCCAGTGATGGGCAAGGTGATGTAAAAAGGAAGTTCAAAAGAAACATAGTCCAAAATGGGTGAATAGAATATGGAAGAGCAGGAAAGGGGTGGCGGAGAGACTGGTTTGGGGACATTTTCAGAGATTTGGGGGAGAGCCTGGATTTTTTTGTTGTTGTTAGCTGGTTGATTGGCTTTCAGATATATTTTTACCTGCTTAACTATAATGTTGGGGGAGGAATAAGAAGTAGAAAGAAAAGGCCTATATTGTCTACTTTGACCGATAACTTAGAGTTTAAGATGTACTTTTCTTACTTTTTTTTGCTCTTTTTGTGTGTGTTTTCGGTGTCACATTCAAAAATATCACCACCAATACCAATGTCAAGGAGCTTTTTCCCTATATTTTTTTCTAGGACTCTTATGGTTTCAGGTCTCATGCTCTAAGTTTAATTCATTTCAAGTTAATTTTTGTGAGTGGTGTAAGACAGAGATCCAATTTCATTCCTCTGCATGTGATTATCCAGTTTTCCCAATCTCATGATAAAACTTTCAGAGATGATGAGTTGCTTCTCATGGATGAGCAAAGAAAGTGTTTTTTTTTAAAGATTTTATTTATTTACTTGAGAGACAGAGAGAGAAAACATGAGTGAGGGGAGGGGCAGAGGTAGAGGGACAAGCAGACTCCCCACTCAGCAGGGAGCCTGATGCAGGGCTCAATATCAGGACCCTGAGCTGAAGTCGGACCCTGAACAGCATCCCAAAAGTGGTTTCTTGAGATGGAATCTACTCCTGGTGAACACTCCTGAAATCATAATAAGGGATTTAGAACATAAACTTAGTTGATAAATCAGTGGCAGGGTTTAAGAGGATTGACTCCAATTAGGAAAGAAGTTCTACTGTGGGTGAAATGCCATCAAACAGCATCACATACTACAAAGAAATCATTCATGAAAGGAAGAGTCAATCAATGAGTTAAAGTTCCTATTGTCTTATTTTAAGCAATTGCCATGGCCACCCCAACCTTCAGCAACCACCACCCTGATCAGTCAGCAGCCATCCACACTGAGGCAACACCCTCTACCAACAATAAGATTAAGACTCCCTGAAAGCTCAGATGATGGTTAGCATTCTTTAGCAATAAAGTAGTTTTTAATTAAAGTATATACATTTTTTAGACATAATGCTATTGCACACTTAATAGACTATAGTATACTGTAAACATAACTTTTATATGCACTGGGAAAACAAAAAAATTCACCTGACTCACTTTACTGCAATATTCATTTTACTGGGGTGGTCTGGAACCAAACCTGCAATATCTCCAAGGTATGCATGGGCTTATTTCAACAAGTGGGACTGCATCAAACTAAAAAGCTTCTTTCTGTACAGGAAAAGAAACAATCAACAAAATGAGAAGGTAGCCTATGAAATGGGAGAAAACATTTGCAAACCATCTATCTGATAAGGGGCTAATATCCAAAATATATAAGGAACACATACAACAGCAAAAAAACAAACAGTCCAATTTGAAAATGGGCAGAGGACCTGAAAAGGCATTTTTCCAACAAAAACACTCAAATGGCCAAAAAATACATGAAAAATGCTCAACATCATTAATCATTAGGGAAATGCAAATCAAAACCATAAGGAGATGTCACCTCACACCTGTTAGAATGGCTACCACTAAAAGCATAGATAACAATACTGAAAAGATGTCAAGAAAAAGGCATCTAATGCACTGTTGGTCGGGATGGAAATTGGTGCAGCCACTACTGAAAACAGTATGAAGGTTCCTCAAAAATTTTTTAAAAATCCCAGAACTTCAGGATCATGACCCAAGTGGAAGGCAGACACTTAACCAAATGAGCCACCCAGATGCCCTGAAATCAGGATCTTGACAAGGTATCTACACTCCCATCCATGTTCACTGAAGCATTATTTACAATAGCCAAGACACAGAAACAACCTCAATGTTTGTCTAGAGATGAATGAATATAGAAAATGTGGTATACATACATACAATAGAATATTATTAAGCCACAAGTAAAAAAGGATATCTTGCCATGTGCAACAACATGGATAAACCCTGAGGGCATTATGCTAAGTAAGTCAGAGAAAGAAAAATACCATATTCACTTACATGTGGAATTTTTAAAAAGCTAAAGTCATAGAAACAGAGAGTAGAATGGTGGTTATCAGGAGATGGGGGTCGGGAACTAGGGAGATGTTCATCAAAGGGTACAAACTTCCAGTTATAAGATGAATAAGTTCTGGGGATTTAATGTAGAGTATGGTGACTATAGTTAAAAATACTGTATCATATACCTAAAAGTTGCTAAGAGACTAAATTTTAAATGCTCTCACTACATACACACACACACATACACAAGGTAATTATGTAAGGTGATGGAGGTGTTAACTAACCTTACCCTGATAACCATTTCACAATATATACAAGTATCAAATCATCTGTTGTACACCTTAAACTTAAACAATGTTATATGTCAATTGTATCTCAATAAAACTGGAAAAATAAGAAATATTTTTCTCACTCTATCAAAGAGTTCTAATCAATCTGTGCTCCTTCCCAACATTCTTAAAGGTTATTGGGATTCCCATTAGGAACCATTAATAGAGAGAGTGTAAAAGAGTAGGACATAGCAGAATTCCATGGAAAAAGCTCTCTTGTGTGGTAACACTTTGAGAACCCCCTGGTTTAGAACATATGTGAGAGGCCATGGCTTGTAGGGTGACATCAATCAGCTATAAGTATTTACATTCATGTTGTAGTTTGGAAGTTGAAAAGGGAAGGAAGAGTAGACTATACCAGAAGCTCATTCCTGGGGATCTCAGATTAACAAGCAAGGGGCATCATTATTTATAGGCTCCTCAATCTAGAGAATTCTTGTGCAGAATAGCAGAAATTGGCAGCAATGAATAGTATATCAGAAAGCTGGAGAATTGTGTTGGCATCAAAGCCAGGACATAGCAAAAACCCATCATATATATAGTAGAGGCTCCATGGCCCCACTGGGTAGGACTTACCTTGGACAGTCTAAGCTGGTCCATTTAGGACTTCAAAGCTTTAACTCAACAAAGTGGAACTGAAGGAACCATGTGTCTTCTAGCAAGTAAATTCCTCTGGGGATGGCTCCTGCTTAAAGAGGGAACCACTTCAACACTCTGGTAAAAGTTACCAGGGGCCTGATCCTAAGAGAAATCCCTGCCTGAGTAGGCAGTGGATAGCATTTTTATACATCACAGCTCTTCTTCCTGCTCAGTCCCCTTATTCTTGGGTCACATGAGTAAGGGCTGTATATTCTAGTCTCCCACCTCTCTTAGAACCCCAAATCCAAGAAAATCCACACCAGTACAAAGGAAGAAAAGCACTGTGGGCTATAGTAACATGGAGCATTTTCATACAAAAGTAATATGAATAATAATAGCTGCTGTGTATTGAACATCTATGCTTATCGGGGCTGTGCTTGGAATATTTCTATATCATCTAATCCACTTCTTACAACTCCATGACAGAATTAATATTTTCAGACCTGGGGCGCCTGGGTGGCACAGCGGTTAAGCATCTGCCTTCGGCTCAGGGCATGATCCCGGCGTTCCGGGATCGAGCCCCACATCAGGTTGGAAGCCTGCTTCTTTCTCTCCCACTCCCCCTGCTTGTGTTCCCTCTCTTGCTGGCTGTCTCTATCTCTGTCAAATAAATAAATAAAATCTTAAAAAAAAAAAAATTTTCAGAACTACCAATAAGTAGCAGAGAGAGAATTCCAACCCTAACCTGAGTCTGAAACCTACTCTTTTTCTACTGAACTCTAAAGTTTCAGTTCAGAAAAGCTATTACAGCACTTAGTATGACTTGATACAGAAAATAAGAGGAAAAAGAAGAGAAAGAGAACAGCCAAGGTGACCCTGTGGAAAAGCACAAGGCAAGTCTAAATGAAGTGAAAACACAGAGGAGGTGAGGCTACAAGGGTAACTGGCAGTTTTTGAGCACCCACAATGAGGAGAATTGGACATGTAGGTGACCACATGAATGGACTGGTAGGCTTTAGGAAGATAAGGAAGAATGGAAACATAGTCAAGGGAGATACTAACACAAAGAGAAGTTGGTGAGTGTCCCAGGGCTGGGTTCCAACATGACAGGCATACTTGGCTTGAGAAACCGGAAAGTGCCTGAAAGAAGAAAGCCTGGATGGAGATGAAAGGAAAGAAACAGACACACCCACCTGCTGGAAAACAGAAATGGACCTAGAGCAACAGCAGCTGATACCCCGCATTTTCAAACGGGCTGAGCCTTAACAAAGGAGTGACAGATTGTCAGCAACTGTTTTCAAAAGAAAGACTGTAATCACAAGACACAGGACATATCTGGATCCACACCACATGTCACTGGAGCTAGCACAAATGAAAAACTCTACCCGTCACAGCTCAGTTAAGTTCCCGAAGTTTATCTCTGAGTTTGTTTCTCAACACATTCTAATGGGCTACCACTGCCATTTCCAAAAGCTTTTGTGTCTCTCATTTTTTGATGAGGGAAATTAGTCATAGAGTCACTAACCAGAATAACACTAACTCTTCTAGGGACTGACCCTGGGCAGAATCATGAAAGGGCTGAAGTTCAGCTTTGATATCTCCCGTTCACCCAATCTCTACTCTCTCCCTCATCTTGGCATAGTCTTTCCTCCTCCTCAGGTGCCTATCCTGTATTCTAAAGAAGTTTGCTCTCAGAGGCTCTCAATATATCATTTCAGGGATTCCAGAACTTCACTGGGTATAAGAATCACTATGGCTTATTCATCTCCCCACCCTGAGATTCTGCCCAAACTAGTCTAGGGCCAGGCCCCTAAGTCAGTGTTTTTAACAGATCTTCCACGTGATTCTGTTGCAGATGGTCCACCAATGGAAAAACACTGCATTAGGGCGTTTGTCAGTAATTAAAGTATTCATTGATAATGGCCTAGGTTTTGACAAAGAATTCTCGACTGGAAGTAGGTAGAACTGAAGTTATGCATCTCTAATGCTTGAATACTGGGACAGAATGAATATTTGAAAGGCAGAAGATCATCTCTGGTGCTCTCTCATCCAACATCCTTCATCTTATAAACAAATAGGGCTCAAATCAAACCCTATAAGAGACAACTACTCCCCTGACCATAAGGTTGACCCTCAGAGCTTCTCTTTCATGGTGCTAATACATATTTCTGCCTTGCTCATCAGGACAGATCCATAGAATTGTCTGAATATTTCCAAGGTATCCACATAGTAACATAATTGTACAGAAAACAGAATTTAAGTTTAAATTTAAAGGTGTTGCCATTTTTCTCAAAGTCACAGTTAAAAATCAAACATCAAAACCACTCACCACATAGTAAAAGATCATGCCTCTGTTCTTCATAAAATCAGTCTCCCTACACCTTTTTCTATTTTATTTTATAACATCTTTTTTACCCACTTATAACCACTCAGAAAATACAGGTCTTACTAACATGTGCCAATAACCAACAAGAAAGAATAATAAAATGTTTAAATGCATATTCTATGGGTCACATTTGACCTTTACTCTTTCTACTTTAAACTCCCATTTCCATCACTGCTTTAGAAAAATCTGAGAAAAGATACAGAATTTTATCCAACCTTGAGCCAAAGACCAATCTCTATTGGAATGCTCCAGGCCTAAATTTCAATAAGCTCCACTAGAGGGCAGTTTTCCAAGGTTCACGCCAGGATAGATTTAATCTGCCAGGAAATTGGCTCGTTTTTCTTTCTTAAACGTACCCCTTTAGTTGGGGGAGGGATGGCAGAGGGGAGGGGGTCATAATTCCAAAGGACATATTTTCAATCCTACCTGTCGTTGATATCAAATTTGGAAATTTTGGTTATTTTCCCCAAACCTCTAAAGCTCACATATATTACATACATATCACATTCTCCTCTGAACCAGAATGCACTTTTTCAAAAAGTTTACTTTAGGGGCGCCTGGGTGGCTCAGTCATTAAGCATCTGCTTTCGGCTCAGGTCATGATCCCAGCGTTCGGGGATTGAGCCCCGCATCGGGCTCCCGGCTCAGCAGGAAGCCTGCTTCTCCCTCTCCCACTCCCCCTGCTTGTGTTCCCTCTCTCGCTGCCTCTCTCGCTGCCAAATAAATAAATAAAATCTTTAAAATAATAAATAAATAAATAAATAAATAAATAGTTTACTTTAGGGGCACCTGGGTGGCTCAGTCAGTTAAGCGTCTGCCTTCAGCTCAGGTCATGATCCTGGAGTCCCTGGATCGAGCCCCATGTTGGGCTACCTGCTTAGTGGGGAGCCTGCTTCTCCCTCTGCCCCTCACCCTGCTCGTGCTCTCTCTCCCTCACTCTCTCAAATAAATAAATAAAATCTTAAAAAAGAAAAAGTTTACGCTATAAAACCAATCATTAATCACTTAACTGTTGCCCCATGTGAACACAGTTAGTTAATACAAAGTAAGTCTACTAATTGTCATACAAAAATAATTGCTCAGAATTCATTTCAAATACATAACCTTAATATTCTAAGACTTACCTCTTACCTTTTAGAAAGGTTATAAACATTAATAGAACATATTCCTAGAATATTCTGAGAATGAATGTTTACAAATTCAGAGAGTTAGGGTTCTGGCTGAGAAAGTTGGTGGGAAGAGCAAAAGCATAAAGACTACAGAACTTCTCTGTTCCTCCTTTATAGAGATCCCAGAGAGTCTAAACATGTACAAGTCCTAAAAGATGCTGGGAATTCTCTAGCAGTATTTTCATGTGAGAAGGGAAACCCTGCCTAGCCTCTACCTGCCAAGGTATTATCAAGAAATCTTTAACATTTCTCTGAATTGAATCAGGGTTCATTCACTCATTCAACAAATATTTATTCAATACTTTCTAGGTGCCAGAATGGTGTAAAAGAATCAACAATGCATTAATCAAACAAAATTGACCTCATCCTCATCTTTAATTGGTTGGGATTTGGGGAATGTGATCAAACTAATTCTAAGACTAAATGTTCATAGGTTAAAAAACATATTTTTAAAATGTTTTGTCCTTTTGCAAGTAAAATGAAATTCCATGACATTGTTTAGATATTGAAAGTTTATCAAACCATGACCTAAAACTTCTTATCCTAAAGCCATTCATTCCAGGACAAAATCCTTCATCTATCCTTGGAGACATTATAAAAAGGAAATGGGACAGGCATTCTAACATATTTAAAAAGAATTATAAAGTATTATACAATCATTCCTCCTAATTCTCAGGGCCTTGCTCAAACTTCATCTCAGTGTTAAAATCCTTCTCAAACTTCACTAAGCTCCTATAAACCAGAAATAACCTTTTCCTTTGGGGGCTCTAAAGCATTTATCATATGCTGCCTTATATCTTGGTCCAGGCGTGTCATTGTACATTTATTTACCTTGTATCCAGTACCCAATATTAGAAGGAGGGCAGTGCAGTGGTTGAGAGTAGGGGCTCTGGCCCAGATTTCCAGAGTTGACTCCCTTTTCCGTATGACCCCAGGCTCAGTTTCCACATCTGTAAAATAAATAAATAAATAACAGTCCTACCACATGGAATTATTGTGATGATTAAGAACACTACCGTAAACTGTCACAGCCAAGAGCAGCCTAAGGAAATGTGATGATTAAAGGTAATGTGGTATCTTGGATGGGTCCTAGAACAGAAAAAAGAAATTACCTGAAAACTAAGGAAATGTGAATAAAGTATGGATTTTTGTTAATAATAATATATCAATATTGATTCATTAATTGTGACAAATATACCATACTAATGTAAAATGTTAATAATAGGGGAAATTAAGTGTCCGCATATGGAACTTTCTGCGTTATCTTCACTTTTCTGGAAATCTTAACTACTCTAAAATAAACGGTTTAATTAAAAAGCAAAAATTAGTGGAGTGCCTGGATGGCTCAGATGGTTAAGTGTCCAACTCTTGATCTCGGCTCAGGTCTTGGTCGCAGGGTCGTGAGTTCAAGCTCCATGTTGGGCGCCACACTAGATGTGGAACCTACTTTAATAAACAAACAAATAAATAAATAAATAAATAAACAAACCAGCAAAAATTAGATTTAGAAAAAATTTTGAATATTCCTATAGGTAAAGTGTTTAGAATAATATATGGACTTAATTTACTTACTTTAATATCGTTAAAATGTCCAAACTATCCAAAGTGATCTACAGATTCAATGCAATTCCTATCAAAATCCCAATGTCAGTTTTTACAGAAATAAAAAAAACACGTCTACAATTCATATGGAACCACAAAAGACCACAAATAGCCAAGTCAGTCTTGAAAGAAAACAACAAAGGTGGAGGTATCACACTTCCTGATTTCAAAACATGTTAAAATATAGCAATGGTACTGTCATAAAGACATACATATAAACAGATAGGACAGAAAAGGGAACCCAGGAGTAAATCCATGCATATACTGTCAACTGATAGTCAAGAGTGCCAAGAATATAAAATGGAGGAAAGAAGAGTCTTCCAACAAATAGTATTAGGAAAACTAGATATCCACATGCAAAAGAATAAAACTGGATCCTTATACCATAGACAAAAATCAACTCAAAATAAATTAAAGACTTAAATTTAAATGTAAGACCTGAAACTGTAGAACTCATAGAAAAAAACATAAGGGAAAAGCTTTATGACATTAGGCTTGGCAATGATTTGACACCAAAAGCACAGGCAACAAGAATAAATAAATACATAAACAAGTGGGACTATATCAAACTAAAAAACTTGTACACAGCAAAGAAAACAATCAATAGAGTAAAACGGCAACCTATAAGGTGGGAGAAAATATTTGCAAACCGTCCATCTGATAAGGGGTTAATACCCAAATATATAGGAACTTCTACAACTCAGTAATAAAAAAAAACTAATAACACACTTTAAAAATGGGCTAAGAGTTTACATCCTTATTTCTCCAAAGAAGACATACAAATTGGGGCACCTGGCTGGCTCAGTTGTTGGAGCATGGGACTCTTGATCTCAGAGCTGTGAGTTCAAGCCCCACATTTGGTGTTGAGATTACTTAAAAATAAAATTTAAAAAAAAAAAAAAGATGAAGAAGACATACAAATAGCCAATAGGTGTATGACAAAATGCTCAATGTCACTAATGATCAGGAAAATGCAATTCAAAACCATAATGAGATGTCACATCACTCCTGTCAGGATCGCTATTATCAAAAAAAAAAAAAAAGTAAGTATTGGTGAGAATGTGGAGAAACTGGAACCCTTGTACACTGTTAGTGGAAATGCAAAAACGATGCAGTCACTATGGAAAACAGTATAGAAGTTCCTCAAAAAATTTAAAATAGAACTATCATATGATCCAGTAATCCCACTTCTGGGTACTTATCCCAAAAAATTAAAATCAGGATCTCAAAGAGATATTAGCACTCTTATGTTCATTACAGCACTATTCACAATAGCCAAGATGTAGAAACAACCTAAATGTCCATCAGACAGATGAATGGATAAAGAAACTATAGCATATACATACAATGGAAAACTATTCTGCCTTTAAAAAAAAAAGGAAAATCTGCAATATGCAACAACTGAACTTTGATGACATTACACTAAGTGTAATAAGCCACAGAAAGACACATACTACATGAACCCATTTACATAAGACATCTAAAATAGTCAAATTCATAGACTCAAAGAGCAGAATGGTGTTTGCCAAGAGGTATTGGGGGGGGCGGGAGGAGGATATAGGGAGTTACTAATCAACAGTCATAATAAAGTTTCATCAAGCAAAATAAATAAGCTCTAGAGATCTGCTGTAGAAGACTGTACCTTTAGTCAACTATATTATATTGTACACTTAACCATTTGTTAAGAAGGTAGATCTTAACATGTTAAGTGTTCTCCCTAGAATAAAGTATTTTTAGAAGATACATATATAGCCCATAGCAAGAACTCAATAAAAGGTAAGTAAAAATTGGTAGTAGCAATAGGAATAGTAGTTAGAAACCAACAAAAGCTTTGAAATAACATTGTGATTTTCTTGTGCCTCATCCATTTTGTTTTGTTTTTTATATCACTTTGGGGGTTTTCTTTTTTGTATAACCTTTAGCAAAAAGCTGTGACTATAAATAAAACTATTATTTAAACTATTATTTTTCAGATTTATTGTTTCAGCATTATATAGAAAAGGGTTTAATGTGTCAAAAACTGTATACATTTTAATGTCTTGGTCAGAATCATCTTTGGTGTGATTAAAAAGCATGTCTCAAATGTCAACAGCACCTGTTTGAGAAGCTATGAGCTTATTTCATATGCTTTCTTTCTGCAGTGGGTTTTTTTTTTCTGTTTTTTGTTTTGCTTTGCTTTTTTTTATTGAATGATTCCATTTATATGAAATGTCCAGAACAGGCAAATCCATAGAAACAGAAATTAGATTAGTGGTTGCCAGGGGCTGGAGAAAAGGAAGACTAGGAGGTGACTGCTAAAAGTTACAGGGTTTCCTTGTAGGGTAGTGGAAATGCTCTGGAATTAGTGGTGATGGTTACACAATATTATGAATATACCAAAACCCACTGAACTGTACACTTTAAAATGGTGAATTTTACGTTATACAAATTATATCTTCATTATCCCTGTAGGTGGATAGATTTGCTGTCAGGGTCTAAGAGAAAGCTGTCCAGAAGCAGGTCTGCAGCTGGGATAGGACTTCCATTCCCACGCTTCAAAAGGAATTCCCCCTTCCCTTGCCCTAGCTCGGAGACGGCTGGGCCCAGCCCAACAACCTGCCCACCTGTAAACGGAGTGTACCCTCATAGATAACGCCCTAGTCACCTGGTCTGGAGGGATCCCAGCTTCCAGTGCTGTCCATGCTTCTCCAGCTGCACCACCCCTGTGGGCAAAGTCTCAAGCCAGGTGGTCGCCAGGCTCCTCTTCTGTGTCTGAGGGCTTCGCCTGCTCATCTGCGGGCTGTTTTGGGGTTAAGAGTCTGCTTCCAGAGACCCTCTGGGTATCTCACAGAGACTCAAGGTATCTTCAGACTCCGAAAGTCCGTCTGAGATGATGGAAGAGCAGTGACAGAGCTGGCCCATTTCACTTTTCTTGAAAGAGAGTTCGGAAATGGCATTAAGCTCTCTCCTTGAGCCTCGAAGGATGATAAGGCTGTGACAGAAGCGTAGGGCCCCTCATGATCCTCTGAAGGAAAGGTTTCCCTCAGTGGGGGCGGAAATTTAATGCTGCTTCGACACCTTCGCCAGTCTACACAGAAGGCGATCGCGCTGGACCGGGTCACTGTCTGGCCCTTGGATTTACGCTGGGAACTCCGCCTGGAGGAAGTAGCTAGGGTCTTTCTCAGCCCTGAGGGAACTTCCGTCGGGGCGAAAAGCTGCGCACGCGTCTTGTCCCCTGAAGCGGGTCTGCGCCTGCGCAGGCCGAAACTGTTGTTTTAATAAATTACAATCGTTTTACGTATTTCATAGTAACCGTTACAGATCTAGTCGTGTTTTAGGGCCTTCAGTGACTTTACGTTATCTATAGGATGGAGTCTAAATGTCTTAAAATGTCATTCTAGGACCTTCACCATTTAATCCTCCCAAACTCCGATCAACAACCTGCCTCACAATCCTATCCTCTTCATACATTTATGCTGCTTATTGTGCTTTTGCCTGGCATATTCATCTAGCCATTCTTCTTGTAATAAAGTAATTCCCATCCTTTGAGGTCTTTTCCATATAACACTTCCATGTCTTCAGAAAAATTAATTATTGATTCCTCCATCCCATAGCCTTTTATCTCTAAAGATTATAAAAATTATAATCTTCTGGGGCATACTGAATATGACTTATTCATCTTAATATTTATTTTTTTAATTAGATTTGTTGATTTCAAATGATCCTTTCTTGGAAACATAATGGCCATGACTAACTAAACTGAGTGTTTTCCTATCTTGAATTCCTTTAAATTATGTATACCATGGTCACCACATTGCTATGCAATTGGCTTGAGGTTGCTTTGGTATTAGTGGATTGCTATTCCCATTTGTACTCTCTACCTTAGATAATCCTTAAGAGATGAGATCACATCTATCTCTCCTTTCGTCTCTTTGTGGGTCAAAGGCATCAGTCACACTAGCTGTATATAATAAAATGAATAACCACATATTTATGACCAGGGGCAACATTCATTTCTTATTTAAATACTTTAACTTGTCATGTTTATTGTCTTCAATTGTATCTCTGAGGATTGGTAAACCCCAATACTCAGGGTTCTCTCGTCTGACCAAGAGTCTGCCTGAAAATATCTTTTATTCTTAGGCACCTAAGCATCCATAAAAAATGTTACTTCACTTAGTAGAGGGCTACAGGTCTCCTCAAAGATAGCCAAAGATAATTGATAAACATATGTATCTTTTTCTTCACAAAATTAATATATTGATAACAAAAATTCAAATAATACCTAAAAGTAGGAAGGCAAATCCCTCTTTTTTTTTTTAAGATTTTATTTATTTATTCGACAGAGATAGAGACAGCCAGCGAGAGAGGGAACACAAGCAGGGGGAGTGGGAGAGGAAGAAGCAGGCTCATAGCGGAGGAGCCTGATGTGGGGCTCGATCCCATAACGCCGGGACCACGCCCTGCGCCGAAGGCAGACACTTAACCGCTGTGCCACCCAGGCGCCCCGCAAATCCCTCTTTAATCCCCTAATATTGCAGTTTATTGCATAATGTATAAGACACCTTATTTACACATACACTAAATGTTTCATATTTATTCAATATATACTTTTTCTAATTTTATACCCATATCATATCAAACAACTCTACTTAATAAATAACAGAAATCTTCTTATATCTATACTGCATCTCTTTTATTTTTATTTTGACCAAGCCATATAAACCTCTATGGAAAAGAACAGTTTCAGTAAAAGCAGAAAATGTAAAATGCTAAAGAAAACAAGTGTCCAAGGGTGCCTGGGTGGCTCAGTGGGATAAGTGTCTGCCTTTGGTTCAGGTCATGATCTCAGGGTCCTAGGATTAAGCCCCATGTCAGGCTCCCGGCTCAGCGGGGAGTTGGCTTCTCCCTCTTCCTCTCCCTCTGCCCCCTCCCCCCTGCTTGTGTGCTCTCACTCTCTCTCTCTCTCAAATAAATAAATAAAATCTTAAAATAAAAAAAAAGAAAGAAAGAAAGAAAGAAAGAAAAGAAAAGAAGTGTCCAAATGTCACACCTGTCATACAGACATGCTTTTTTTCCCAGTGAAGCAAGAGGACCAAGTTCTGTAGTAGCAGACATTATTATCAAAAAGCACAGAACTTAATTCTTAAACTTAATCCTGACCTACTTTATTTCCACATCTTTGATACTGTTGGTTCAATGTATTTTGTTGGCCTTACTCAGATTCTTACACCAGATTTTTAACAAGTAGGTATCTTGCAAGAAAATTTCCCTAAACTCCTAAAATAATAATGAAACCAGCATGTTAGATTTGGTGGCAGACTTTACACCAGCTATGAAATCTGCTCTCCACCACCAGTTGAATTTGGGTACATCTATTTGTGCAGTGTGCTAGACAAAACCATGCTTCTAAAAGCCAGAATCAGACTATGCCCAGCATCCTCTTAAATATCAAGCCAGCACAGAAGGCAGTATCATACAACATTGGTGCATTTGGGAACTTCTATATATTCAGTGAATGTACTTCTAAACTCAACATGCAAGGAAATACATTCAATTCCATAGGATTTTGTCCTAGATGATACAAAATCACACCAATGTAAAACTGTAATCCAAAGCCTGAGGTGATGTTACCATCTTTACAGAAGAAACTTCCAGAAATCCACAAGGAGAACTAATGCAAATACCACCTCTAGGCAACTTGTTCAGAGATGCATGGGTAGCCTTAAAAGGTGGGGAGGGAGAGGACACCTTCAAAAAAAACTCCTTTCTGTGGACATCACCTCAAAAGGGCCAAGGCATGGCACCAAGCAGTCAACTAAAGTGAACCCATGCACTATAAACATCTCTCAAAAGGAGGAAGAACGATGGTAACTTGGACTCTCACTTGTTTCCCCCCAGCAATCTCCACAGCCTTCACCCATAGACCATAATTAACATCAGTGGAAACACATGAGTGCCAAAAACAAAGAACCAGAATGTAGTCACTCCATCAGGCTCTAAGCTGTGCTCATTGAATCTCTGCCCCTGGACATACGCATTAAACCACAGCAGCTGCACCCACCACAAGCCAAAGAAGCTTGATTTGAAGCACAGTCAACAAAAGAGAAGTGGTAAAAATGTGTAGAAGATCACCAGTGAGTGATACAGAATATCCTGTGACTCCTGGGGACCATAACAGGCAACAGATCAATGATGCTGCTTACCTGAAACTTAGAGAAGCTTTTGTTAACTGACATTTCATGCAGCCCCAGAGGTGAAGAGGGAAAGTCACCAACAATGATAGACTGTCTACATGTATACTTAGGCAAGTGACTGTGTGTCATTAATGGAGCAGCTTTGAGCCCCATTCACACACATGAATCGTAATGCCATCCTTGGCAGTATCTTCTAATACTGAGGACAAAATAAATACTTCAGCATGAAGTGTAAACACAAGCCAAGACAGGTGTCTCTTGAGTTTTGAATTTTCATCATAGACTAAAGATGACTGATGGTGATGATGCTGTGGTTAATGGACATATAGCTATATTTCCAGTATACGTTTCTGATCCCCTTGATTATTTTCAGCCATTACAAATGTTATTTTTCCTGAATCTCGCACTCTACTTTCTCAGTTGCCTTAGCTAACCAGTGGTTTCACTGAGCCATCTGCGGGCTCCCTTTCATTTCTGTCCACGTAGCATGTAAGTTTTCATTGTTCAGCTACCTGAGTATTTCTCCTTTCCCCAGAACCCTCCCCCAGCCATTTCATCCAGACTGTGCTAGCCTATCAAGTTGAAAGCAGCACTATGACACTCAGAACAAACTTCTGTCAGATGCACACAGGGGCCCTCTGTTGCACAATCTGCGCTTGTCCTGCATGCAATAGAGATTCAACTTGCAGATATGAGATCCAGACTGCAGATCAGAGAGGAGACTGACTTCTACCCTTCATTTGGGCCAAAGAATACTTATCTCCTTATTTCCAGCTTCTTCTCAAGTTGCGGCTAGACCTGGGGAGATGTAAATATGTAAGTAAAACCCAAGACCATATTCACAGGTTATCCCTTTAAAAATGCCAGCACTTCTCAGTTGCCTTATCACAGTCTTATTCAACTCTTTATTCATAAAAGGCCAATAGCAAGAAAAGGCAGCTCAGTGTGCCCAGGGGACTGCAGTAAGGGGTTACTGCCATATACTGATCTTTTGTTCTGACACATTGGTGTGTGGGACTGGGCTGTGGGCAAAGTTTCTATGTATCTCTTTCTTGCAGCCCCAGGCTATCCAATCCATAGCTCTGCTAAAGAAATCCTTTCTGGAGCAGACATAACATAGGAAACTTCAACAATTGTTGTTGGTGTTTAATATTTATTGAACACCCACGACTGGACCAGGCTCTCCACTGATGTATAGTTTGCATCTTATTAGAACATTCTGGAGGGGAAAAACACTTTGGCTGAAACCTAAAAGCTGTTTAGCTATTGTAAGGGCAACAAGAACACACATTCCTCAAATATCTCTAATTGCTTCCCATAACACAATGCAATTTTCTGCTTCTACCATTAAAAATAGTCATTAACATACTCTGTGAGCACATCTCTATGGTACTCCTTTAAACATTCAACTAAGCCCACTAGTAGCTTGAGAGGGGAAAAAAAGTCGCCATGTTAAAACATATTTTTAAAGATCTTTTTTCCTGAAAATGTATAATATAATTAGAAATAAGACTCATTTTCAACCTGCACAATGTTAGTCCTTGTTTTGGTTGTCTGTCTTGCTCTTCCTCAGAACCCAAGTTTGGAACTTCTTTTTTTTTTTTTAAGATTTTTTATTTATTTATTTGACAGAGATAGAGACAGTGAGAGAGGGAACACAAGCAGGGGGGGTGGGAAAGGAAGAAGCAGGCTCGTAGCGGAGGAGCCTGATGTGGGGCTCGATCCCGTAACGCCGGGATCACACCCTGAGCCATAGGCAGACACTTAACAACGCTGCCACCCAGGCGCCCCCCAAGTTTGGAACTTCTGATAAGCTCGTCTGTAGAGTCCAAGTCTATCTGCTTTCCTGAGACAGCCCTATCAAGAAAAAGATGCACATAGAAGCCATAACCCTACTATTCTTATAGAGCTTGGCAATAGACCACTTTCCTTGGACCCAAGAGCCCTCCATCCTATCCTCTATTTCTTCCTCATTGCTAGACAGATCTGGAACCCTGCTCAAAACTCAGTCTGCAGGCTGAAACCTTCCCTGAGCCCCATCTACTTCCTACCAGAGTTAGATCCTCCCTGCATGTTGGCAGGAATCTTGGGAAGTCAGAAGTATTTCCAGAATGCCTAGGTCTTTGCTGGCGAGGCTCTGCCTGCCTGATTGGACAGGTATTGTTGATCCTCTGAATTATTGCTTTTATACTCGGAAAAACTCTGGATGGACATACACCAAAGCATTAATAATCACTATCTCTGGGTGGTAAGGAAACACATGATTTCAATTTTCTCCTTTACTCTATTTCCACATGTTCAGCAGTAAAACATATTTCTTTGTACTCAGGGGAAAAAAAGGTTTTGTGTTTTGCTTAATACTACCAAGATATACCACTACCCTTCTCCTATGTTTCTGCTTCAGTAAATTCTGCCTTCTCTTCTCCAAATCTAGCCGAAAAAGAAATTTCTCTCCACAAAGAAAGCCAAAATCTAAGAACAAATTCTAAAAGAAAACACTTTTTTAAAAGGTTTTAACATCTTTTGTAACATAAAAAAGTAAGATTTTGAAACAAAGGAAAAGAAGCGATTAACTAATCATATAAGGAATCAAGATTTTCAGGGCACCATGAAAATTATAAAAAAAGATTTAAGTTAAAATTACAAAAGAATAAATTAAACTAATGTAATGTAATGTTAAAACTGAATTAGAAAATGTAAATCAAAGCCACAAAGAGGCTTTCCAGCAGGACACAAGAAATTATGCCTTGACACAAAACCAAATGACCTTCAACTTCAGAAGTCTCCCCCTCCCACCCCACCCACTCATTCCCCCAGTGCTTTAGTAGAAAGACTCGGACCTTTCTGTATTGATAGGAAGCTTGTAATCTCACAGCTTTTCACTCTACCTGAGAAATGTATTTCTTCCTGAAATGGATTATTTACGCTCTGCAAGTTCCATAAGCTACTTTCCTCAACTATACCCACCAGTACAAAAGTTTACTGTTGCGCGTTTAAATTGTTTTACTCTGAAATTTATAGGTTGCTGTCATTTGTTTCCTCATTATGAAGTCTCTTTATATGACTTCAGCTTCAAACAGAATTTCTTATTTTGGGGAGAAAACCTAGATATCACTTCATACTTGTTAAGATGGCAATAATCAAAAAGACAGTTAATAACAAGTGTTGGGGAGAATGTGAGAAATTGGAACATTCACATATTGCCGGTGGAATATAAACTGGTATGAACAGTTTCCAAAATACTGCTTGGAAAACAATTTGATAGCATCTCAAAAGTTAAGCATAATGTTACCAAATGATCTGATAATTCCACTCTGAGATATATAAACTCAAGATAAATGAAAACATGTGTCACACAAAAACTTGTCCCAGTATGTTCATAGCAGTATTAG
The DNA here is from genome assembly GCF_002007445.2 of Ailuropoda melanoleuca. Classification (NCBI taxonomy): domain Eukaryota; kingdom Metazoa; phylum Chordata; class Mammalia; order Carnivora; family Ursidae; genus Ailuropoda; species Ailuropoda melanoleuca. The sequence goes on along the minus strand of NC_048220.1, from coordinate 109,016,259 downwards.
TCATAACAGCCAAAAAGTAGAAACAACCCACATATCTATCAACTGATGGATAAGCAAAATATGGTATATCCATACAATGATACATTATTCAGCCATAAAAAAGGAGTGGATTACCAGCACAGGCTACAATATGGATGAACCTTGGAAACATTATGCTAAGTAAAAGAATCTAGATATAAAAGGCTATATAGTGTATGATTCCATTTACATGAAATGTCTAGAATAAGCAAATCCATGGAGACGGTAAGTAGAATACTTGTTGCCAAGGGCTAACGGAAAAGAGAACAAGAGTGACTGCAAAAGGGTACGAGGTTTCTTTTTAAAGTAATAAAAACATTTTGTAATTAAATGATGGTGATGTTTACACGATTTTGTGAATATACTACAAGACACTAAATTGTATGTATTATCAAGCTGACACTATCACCTTTACAGTGACTAGTTGCTCAACCCCACAGAATAACCTGAAATTTATTCTCCAGACCATCTAACTGGAGGAAGAAAGGGGGAGTATTTATCAATAGGCTTCCATTATTGATGAGATCAGGTTAGTTGTTCTGTAGAATGACCCACTTTCTGAATTTGATCATTTCCCTGAGGTGTAGTTCTTCTATTTCCTGAATTTCCCACAAAGGAGAAATGAACCAACATCTTGATTACATTCAATTTACACATTTTTGGCTATAATTCATCATGGGGGATGTTATTTCTTTGAGTTCCATTACATCAGGACGCACATATAGCTGGTTGCCCTACCCTCGTGATATAAAGATTGACCAGTGGATTTGGTTGAAGGTGGCCTGCTCCCTCCATTATGTCGTGGTTTCCCTCTTAAATTAGGAAGTCATCTGGTTTCTTTGGCACCATATAAATGTCAATTCCCCATCAATCATCCATCTAATAGTTTTACTAGCAACTGGTACCCAATTATATTCAATTAATTCTGTACATAAAACAAATATTGTTTAATGTATGAATAAATACAGAGGTAGTTAGAGTTGGATTTCTCATCTTCCACTCTCCCCATCATCTCCACTCCAGGCACTTGATCCTAAATGGCAATGCCTATTGGAGGCTGAGATCACTTTATGCAGGACAAAGATTCCCACACAGTTGTATACCTTGAGAGAGTGCTTGGTCCCCTTTCATCCTATCCTCATGTAGGTTTTATATCTTGAGTTGCTGCTACCCTTTAAAGTTAGTGCTTAAAAGGTACAAAGAGGAACATGTATTTTCTTGGGTATTGGTTTTTGAAACAACCACCTGTTCTCGTTCATTTGTTTGGTTAGTTCATCCCGAAGTCTTTGTATTCTTGGTTGTAATTAGCCAAAACTAGGTAGATCTGGCTGTTTCCAGGGTGAGAAAGGAAAACTAACCTGTGTTATCCATAGTAGATTTATTCATAAAGATAAAACTGGCAATTTGAAGCATTCAAAGGAGGCCATAGGCTCCTTAAACACAGTCCCAAACAGAAACCTGCCCCTCCTCCATTATTGTCTATCTCAAGAAATGATACCACCACCCACTCATTTATTCATACTGGAAACCCAAGAGTAATCCTTGTCTCCTTTCCTTTTGTCCCCCACTTTTAGTCAATCAATAGAACCTATTAATTCTACCTTTAAACATCTCATGAGTCCATCCTTTTTCACCCCCTGAGAGAGTTCTGCTACTGGGATGGCATTCTAAAAGGTGGCCTTTTTCCAGGGCTAGTGCCTTCCAAATCCATCTCTACAGTTCAGGCAGAAAGAATTTTTCTAAGTGAAAAAATGGCTCATGCCACTCCCTAATTAAAATATTCCCATGGATTTCCTCTGGAAAACCAATAAACCCAAGGTTTTTATAAGAACCTATGTAACCTGCACCATCAACTTCTTCCATCTCCTCAATTTCCACCCTTCTCAAAGAATGTGCTTTGGTAATTACCAAATTTCTTTTGGTTCCTCAAATGATTCCTCTCTTGCCTCCTGAACTTCACAAATACTATTCCACCATTTCCCTCAAACACCGCCTTCTCCTGACCAATCCTTCCTCAAATATAAGGTCTCAGCTAAATGTCATGTCATCAGGAAGACCTTCCCTGGCCATCTTCGTCGCAATTTATTGAACATGCTAATTTAATATCTGTCTCCTCTGTTATCCCAAAAATTCCAAGTAAGCTACAACTAGACTTGTCTTTTTGCTCCCCTCTCCCCATCACAGGGTCTGGCGAAAATAATAGATATTTAATAAATATGTGTTGAGGGGCACCTGGGTGGCTCAGTCGGTTAGGCATCTGCCTTTGTCTCAAGTCACGATCTCAGGGTCCTGGGATCAGGCCCCACAGCAGCCTCCCTGCTCAGCATGGAGTCTTCTTTTCCCTCTCCCTCTACCCCTCCCCCACTCCTGTTCCTACAGTCTCTCTCTCTCTCTCAATTAATAAAATCTTTTTTAATGAATAATGTGAATATACTACATGGGTTGAAATTATTTTTTAAAGATTTTATTTATTTGAGAGAGAGAAAAAGAGAGAGAGAGCACAGAGGCAGAGGGAGAAGCAGACTTCCTGCTGAGCAGAGAGCCCAATGCTGGGCTCAGTCCCAGGACCCTGAGATCATGACCAGAGCCAAAGGCAGACACTTAACTGACTGAGCCACCCAGGCACCCTATGTGTAGAAAATTATATTGGAAACTAAGCCACAGAAAGACAATGGGCTATTTTTGCTAGCATAGTTTGTGTGCTTCAAATACAGATTTTATGAGTAACCTAAGTAGAAAAAAATTATCTGTAAAAGTATGTTAAGTTATTTAGAATATACTAGTAATTATAGTGCTGTTCTTTTGCTCATTACTCCTTAGAAATCCTATAGTACAATCCCTTCCTAAATGCTGGGCTATAAAGTTTTCCTGACTCAGCCTTGTTTTATGTTTTGTGGAGGGATCTAGGAAATGGTGTTAATAATATCTATCTGATATAAAATGTATGGGCAAAACACTTGAGCAGACATTTCACAAAAGAACTTATATAAGTGGCTGATAAACACATAAAAATGTACTCAACATAACCAGTCATTTAGGGAAATGCAATTAAAACCACAGTGATATATCATTTCACACTCCAATGCTTAAAACAGGGAAAACTGACAATACAAGTGTTGGTAAGGATGAACAGCTACTCAAATCTTCCTACTTTGCTGATAAGTATAAAATGGTATAACTGCTTTTGACAGTTTCATTTGACAGTTTCATATAAAGTTAAATATGTTCTTATTGGATGATCCAGCAATTCTACTCCTAGATATTCCATAGCCACTCAAGAGAAATGAAAATATATATTCACAAAAAGATGAATATTCATAGTTTTATTTGCAGTACTCCCAAACTGGGAATGACTCAAACATCCATTAACAGTTGAACAAATAAACAAATTGCAGTATATTCATAAAAAATTGAATACAGGGGCACCTGGGTGGCTTAGTCGTTGGGCATCTGCCTTCGGCCCAGGGCGTGATCCCGGAGTCCTGGGATTGAGTCCCACATCGGGCTCCTATGCTGGGAGCCTGCCTCTTCCTCTCCCCCTCCCCCTGATTGTGTCCTTCTCTCGCTGGCTGCCTCTCTCTCTGTCAAATAAATAAATAAAATCTTTAAAAAAAATTGAATACAGTTCAGCAATAAAAAGGAATAAACTACTGGCCCACAATAACGTGGACGAACGTCTAACTCAGCAATCCACTCCTAGGCATAGACCTAACAATATATTCTTCAGTGTTTATATGTGTACTACAATATAGTACAGGAATATTTATATCAAAATTATCATAATAGTCAAACCCGGAATCAACTCAAATGAACTTCAAGAACAGAATGAATAGGGGTGCCTGGGTGGCTCAGTCGTTAAGCGTCTGCCTTTGGCTCAGGGTGTGATCCCAGAGTCCTGGGATCGAGCCCCTCAACAGGCTTCTCCGCTGGGAGTCTGCTTCTTCCTCTCCCACTTCCCCACTTCCCTCTCTCTCTGGCTGTGTCTCTCTCCGTTAAATAAATAAATAAAATCTTAAAAAAAAAAAAGAACAGAATGAATAAACGGTGATATATTCATTTAATGAAAAAGTATAAACTGTTACATGCAGCAGTATGAATGAATCTCATAGCACAGTGTTGAAAAAAATATATCTATCTGAAAAGTTAGTCAAGAAAATTGAGATGTCATGTTGCAAGTACCTGGCATGGAATAGGCACTCAATACATTATTATTAAAGAACAAAATAATAGATACATATTGGGGTATGTGTGTCTGTTTGGAACTCTCTCAAGACAGTTGCTGTAATGATGACATTGGTTAATTTTGTAAGACACTCTACTAGATGGAATTATTCCAGGGAGAACACACTTCCTGAGGTCTGAAGTGTTCTTGAAAAGCTAGTAGACTGATTAGGGTGTACTGACAGAATAATCAGCCCATTTAGCAGTTGGATCTTTCAAAATCAGGGGTTGTGATCTGGAGTTCATGGAACCCTAGAGGATCTATGCATGGATTTTTAAATGCTTATGGCCTTAAAAATGAATGCAAAATTTTGTGTGGGTGTATATGCGTTTGTGTCTATACACTATTCTGGGGAGATGGTTTGTATCTTTCAATAGCTTCTCAGAGGGACTGTAAATAAGAAAAAGTTAGGAATCACTGCCTAAACATTTCTTCAGGAAATCTGGTACTCTGGCAAAAATGAAAATGTTGACAGTGTGATGGTTGTGTCATCTGTCTGGCCAAAGCAATGTTTTCTGCTAAAGCAAAGATTAGAAGTCTTGAGGCCAAAATGATCTCAACTAAATGGTCCTTCTACACTGTGTTTCCATCTGCCCAGCATGTGAGCCATTAACACATGGTTCCTGTTGATGATTTTCATATCCTTATTTGCAAGGAAAATGCACTGAGACCAGTTCAGAAGAATTATTTATCTAATGTATTGGAGGACCAAATAAATGAGTCTCCTTTATACACTAACAATTTTATATTGCTAAAGAGCGGCTATTTGTGGGAGATTAAGCACACATCGACCAAGACTGTCTCTAAGTCATTCCTCCACTAATCTTCATAATATATATATTTCTATTCTAATCTAAAAAAATAGCAAGTCTCGCCATGTGTTGAAATAATTTATTTCAACACTTAATGCATCATCTGTCCCGTATTTCCACATGTTGTGTCATCACCATTTGACCTCAAACCATTGTTAAATATTTAATAGTACGGTTGGATAAACAATACAAAGTATAGTTTACTTTTGAATGTAACATTTACATGAAAAAAAAATAAGCCAATACATGCTGCAAAAGGTACAATTTTAGTTTATAGTACTACTCCTTCTGGTGAATGGAAAATGAGATTAAGAGATAAGGAAACTATGTGAAGGATGAATGAATCAGGGAGAGCAATGACAAATGAAAAGATGGCATAATTCTCCAATACAGAATAAAGGCAGGAAGTAACTGCCACCCAAATATCGGCACAATGGGAACTGCATGTTTCCACTGCTTAAAACTTAAGCATAATGATGCTTTGAGTTTTGAATGGGAATCTATTCAAATAAAAATGATGAAATAATATTCAACAATTAGAGGATCATTTTTAACACTCACTGAGTGTAAATCTCATCATGACAGAAATTACTCATTTAAAGAAGTGTCTATAATCTAAGAGAAACACCAAAAGAATGCATGCAACAGATTTTAATGAGTTAGCACACCACTCCTGGAAACCGCACTCAATACATTCTTTTGACTGACTATAGACAATCAGCCTTAGGAAGTATGAAGACAAGCATAAGCCTGCACCAGAAAATCTTTATAACCCATTGAGTTATTTTGAGATAAAGAGTTGAAAACTGCATTTATTACTTTTCAGCATGTTTTTCAATGACAGCCAGAATCAAAATGGATCTATAAATCATAGTTGAGAGAAATAAAGGGAAAAGTAAGTAAATGGAAAGATATACCATGTTCATCAAGGCTCAATACGGTTAAAATTTCAATTCTACCCAAATTAACATATCCCAGACATAATCCCATCAAGTTTCTTTGGAGAATTCAACAAGTGGATTCTAAAATATAAATGAAAATGTAACTAGAATATCCAAAGCAATCTTGAAAAAGAACAAGGCTGGAGGAATTACACTACCTGACTTCATTACTTACTATAAAGTCACAACAACCAAGATAATGTGGTAGTGGCATAAGATCAACAAATCGATCAATGGAACGGATTAAAGAACCCAGAAATAGATCCACACATATGAGGTCATTTGATTTTTGACAAAGGTGCAAAAGCAAAATGCAAAATGGATTTGGAATTAATTCCCCTTTGAGGAAAGATGACTAACTAAAAATTTATATAAAGATGCAATAGGATGGCTAAAGTCATGTATAACTGCCCTGTGAACTCTGGACCTATCATAAACATAATATTTTACTTGGGGCAAATTAGACATCAGAAATGAGACAGGATTCATGTCAAATAAAAAATAAGTACAGATGACAACATGGATGATCAGATAGCAATCATATGAACTACTGACTGCAATATTGAATAAGCCAGCACTGAGAAAAAAAAAACTAATTATTAAATGTGCAAACCACTGCCACACTAAAATGAGGTATCAGAAACCAAAATATACATAGGTAACTACAGCATGCCAACTCACCATCAGCCAATGAATAATCCAGGAAAGTGGCTCTGACTTTGATGTTTCGATCATAAGTAGGAAAACAAAACAGCAAATACTGATTTGCTCTCCTCACACTTCCCATGCAGTAGAAAGTGTAAATGGAATCAGGGTTAAAAATGCTAAACATCACACGCTGATATTTTTCATATATATCTAAATATATGAATCATTTGTATTGTCAAAGTGACCTAAAATACAGTTAGCTATTTAGAAGTTTCTATTAATCCAATATAAAATTCTTTTTTTTAATTTTATTTTATTATATTATGTTAATCACCATACAGTACATCCCCAGATTCCGATGTAAAGTTTGGATGCTTCATTAGTTGCGTATAACACCCAGTGCACCATGCAATACGTGCCCTCCTTACTACCCATCACCAGTCTATCCCATTCCCCCACCCCCTCCCCTCTGAAGTCTTCAGTTTGTTTCTCATAGTCCATAGTCTCTCATGTTTCATTCCCCCTTCTGATTACCCCCCTTTTCTTTATCCCTTTCTTCCCCTACCGATCCTCCTAGTTCTTATGTTCCATAGATGAGAGAAATCATATGATAATTGTCTTTCTCTGCTTGACTTATTTCACTTAGCATTATCTCCTCCAGTGCCGTCCATGTTGCAGCAAATGTTGAGAATTCGTTCTTTCTGATAGCTGAGTAATATTCCATTGTATATATGGACCACAGCTTCTTAATCCAGTCATCTGTTGAAGGGCATCTCGGCTCCTTCCATGATTTGGCTATTGTGGACAATGCAGCTATGAACATTGGGGTGCATCCAATATATAATTCTTATCCTGAGGTATAATTTGAATTCTTTACTTTTCTCTAAGGTTTATTTTAATGACTTATTTACATTAAACTTGCATATGCTGATGCAACTAGCTTAAGTGACTATGTGCCACATATCTTAGATGCCTGCTGGAAACTCAAAGTATTTCTAAAATTGGAGGGGGAAATAAGACAATAAAAATGTTATACAGAGCCATGGCTGGCTGGCTCAGTCAGTGGGGCTTGCAACTCTTGATCTCAGGGTTCTGAATTTGAGCCCCACATTGGGGGTAGAGATTACTTAAGAAAAAAAAATAAAATTCTTTTTAAAAAAATGTTATATATACAGAAACAAGTAGCATCAGAAAGAAAGGGTTGTCCATGATTGACTGGCTCAACACAACATCAAAACAACACTGAAAAGAGAAAAGTTCAGGTAATCAATTGTTTTCTTAGTACTATATAAAAACCATACATTCTAATGACTTTTTTAAAAACTGAATTGGTTTGGACATCTTGGATAAACATTGCTTTTATGTACTCACATTTCTTAACTTTTGAGTTCTGCAACAATTCAGCCAATACACAACTATTAACCCCCACCCCACCTCAAATCCTCATTCTAGCTTATGAAGTTGCACAACCCAAAGACCATGACGCAGTAAGTAGCTGTTTTTGTACCTAGAAGAACAAAATCTGGTTTTAAAATCATTTCAGCCTCTTTATCAAGTGCTTAAATTCTGTAAGATTGTTTATTTGAATTTGAAATCTTAATACTCATTTTGCAAAACACCTTACTTCAAAAAACTTGAATATTTGATTTTAAGGCAAAAAGTAATAGCTACTCAGGTCATGACTTTCAAATCTTCCATACATAACTTCATCCCACCCTCTCCATATTCTCTTTTCAGAGACTGAAACTTAACCAGGTCAGTTCTGGTCTCAAACAACAATTTCATATGATTTCAAACAGCTACCTTTGGAGCTAGATTGAATCATTTGCTAAACTCTAATATTTTAAATTTATAAACTTCAGAAGGAAGACAGCTTTTGAAGCTGACAAAAAAACAATCAGAGAACAGCAGTCTTTTTGTGTGCTGCCCAGAAAGTCAGTTACAAAGTGGTCCTATTGTGTTTCTCATAATTTACATTTACTTTTTTGGCAGAGCAGAAAGGAAAAAAATAAGTCAAACTTAGAGGCATACAACAAAAATGAAAGAAGGCATTTTTATTTTAAAATGTCCCCATGACATTTAGACATCCACAAACCCAATATTTAACATTTACAGGAGATAAAACGGTAAAAAAAAAAAAAATAGCAGCTGTTTTTCTGTGATGGCATTGAACAGGTGTGCTACCATTTCATACCACAGAAATTGGATGGATCTCTTGCTGATGCCCACAGAAGGCCCATATGGAACCAATATTGACCTGTGTCTCATTTCCTTGAATTGGCCAGAAGATAACCCAAGCAACAAGAGTCCTAATGACTGATCTGTGCCGACTCAGAACAGACATTCTCCTAAACAGATCAATACTATCCAAGGTGCAGCTGAAAAACAGGATGAGCTTGTACCATTAAACAAACAAACACCAAGCTGCTTATTCACAAGGTCAAAAGCAACACAGCATTTGTGCTTTCCACAGTGTGTTTGCCAGTGACCTCAACCCTGACCCACAGGGCCACCCTCTCTGGGGCGAGAAGTAATCCTGTATTGGGTCTGCCTCTGGTACTGGGGCACTCCTATGAGAGGTGGCATTTTTTACAAGGAGAGCCACTGTGTCTGCTTTGGCCAACCTAGACAATTACATGATGCCAAAGCAATTAGTCAATGCAGTTGATTTAGTCAAATGACCAGTCTGAGTATTTGGCATTATGTAGACAAAAAATAAAATAGAAACAGAATTTTTACTTTTTACCCATCATACAGAATTGTGTAGACCCACCTTGGATTAAATTAATTTATAAAGTGTTTATGACACCAGTTGTCTCTCTATATATAAATTAAATAACTACTGAGATAAACTAAATGCTTTTGATAAAAATTCCAGATATTTTTATTAACCCCCCAAAACGGACTCTATTCCAATTTTTATTTAGTCACACATCTCCCAAAAAAAGTCACATTGTATCTATCTGCATGCTCTTTTTATGTCAATATACTGTATATGCACATGCAATTAAACAAGTTAAATCTAATAAAAATACGCAAGTTACATCACTATTTTCACTGGTATATGTTATAAAATATGAAGAAGTTATGATCTTCAAAACCATCTCCCCAGAAGTACTAGGAAAATAAACCATGGATTAAAATGTGACCTTACATTCCTCTAAGCAAGATGGCTTCATATATAACCAAGCACGAGTAAAATTTAAATGTTTTGTATGGTCCTAGGATGAAAAATCTAATTACAATCAGATTTTCCAAGTTTTAAGGGGCTACAGTGGATTTAGGACAAATAAACGTATTTAAACAGGGGCAAATATAAATTCAAATAATTATGTTTGGATCTTAAAATTTTTTAATGGCTATTGGTAGCAGTATCATAAGATCCAGCCATCTACCACCTAAGATCTGTTATGTATTTAGAATATCTAATTTATTTTCCGATCCTAGATACATGGTTTGATAAACCTAGCTAAAACAAAAGCTGTGTCTCTTGCTGCTATTAAAAGACAAATTTGTACTCATATAAAAAAGTCATTATTGTTATCCAATAATTGCTAGCTTTCCCCTTTCTTTCGACTGTTTTCCTTGGGGGAGAAAGACCTGAAGGGGGAGGAAACAAACTTTCCCTCCAGCACTTTAGTATACAAGCACTATATCCACCTCCCTGAATAAAGAAGAAATAAATTCAACTTTGGAACTCTGCCATTGAGTGGCGGCTCCTGCAAAGGGGACAGTTTGCTATTAATTGTTAATGTCGTCTGCCATTAGAGGGCACTAAACAACTCTACATTAATGCTGCGTTGGAGGGAAGAGAGAAAGGAAGACGGGAAAAGAAAGAGGGGAGGAGGAAGGGGGGAGAGTTTGAGCAGACTCGGGGGTAAGGGAGGGAAAAAGAAAAGAGAAGGGGTGGGCGGACGGGAGGGAAAGAGAGAAGAGGGAAGAGGGAGAGAGAAAAAATAAATCTGGAAAAATTAAGAAGGATGTGGAGCCCCCAGAGCCGACTTCAGACGGCCCCCAACCCACGGGCCGCCAGCACCCCTCCTCTCCCGTCCTCAGGACGGTAATTATAAAGCGAAAAGCAGCAGCGAGGTCACTCGTTTTTACCAGCCTGCTGCACCGAATGCGCGCGGTGCAGGTGCGGCGGCCGCGGGGCTTTGTGATTCATGCCCACTTTCAAAGGGGGGCTTGGGCCCGTCTGAGAGGCACCCAAACAACTGTCTTCTAATATTAGCACGGCTGTATTTCGGGATCTATTATAGTCTGTCCAGACAGATCCCATTGTAATGGGATCTTTTATTAAAAGATTAGCACTATCTCCTGCAGTTGGTGGAAAAAAATCTGTTATCACTGAGTTATTTGCAGTTGTGTGGGGGGGGTGACCTGCGAATGTCCAAGAATTTTGTCTGCATACTTCGCTGTCTGTTGTCCTTCGGGCTCCAGAAGCGAAAAGAATGGAAATTTAAAAGGCAGCTTTGGAATAAACAATATAGCATTTTCCGTGAAGTAATCGTTTTATATAAAAGGAAATATCGCCTCCTCAGTTTCATTCAGCGGTGCCAAAAATGTTATAAATGAGAGACCCGCCAACTTTCAGCGAAGAATGCCAGGCACTGTGCTTAATAAACTGAGGCTAACAGAAGTTCATTATCGATGTTGCAATCTTTTTTATTCCGCGAACCGAGAGAGAGAGAGCGAGAGAGAGCGCGAGCCGAGAAGGAGACTGGGAGAGACAGAGACACACAGGACAGAAACCGGGGAGTCTCCGAGCCGGGGAGGGGGGGTAGACCGCCTACGTCGGCGCCCCCGCTCCGGGCTCCGACTCCAGACGCCGCGAAGTGAAAGGGGAGAAAAGAAAGGGAGAGGGCGAGACTGTGACGGGGGGATGGGGGGGGGAAGGCTGGGCCTGAGGTGTTAAACATTTTTTTTTCTCGTGACTCGTCGAGACCAAGGGCCGCGTCTCGGCCCCTCTCAGCCAAGGTGGAAGGCGCCGGGACTGGGGTTCATAGCCCCAACTCTGGGCTGGGGGTGGCCGCAAAGTCAGACAAGCACAAACCCAGACACAAAACCTCGCAGGTCCCGCGCCGGGGCTGCGGGGGCCTAAAACTGCCGCGCGCCCCGGCGGAGCGGCGGGGCGGCGCGCTCCGACCCGACCGCGAGCGGGCTATTTCAGCAGCTCCGGGCTCTCGGGCGTTTGCAAAGTCTTTCTGCAGCCGAGGAGCTGAGGAGCAGAGACAAACTCCCGGGTTCCCCCCACCCCCCGCTCCGCCCGCCGCC
>NC_048220.1:108876986-109004205 GCF_002007445.2 Ailuropoda melanoleuca | reverse complement strand
GGGATCGCTGCGCCCTCCGCCGCTGGCCTTTGCGACGCGCGCCGCTCGCCCGAGCCACCCGCCGCCGCGCCCGCTCCCCGCGCCGCCGCGCTCCTCGCCCCGCGTCTGCCCCCAGGATGGTTGGTCCCAGGCACCAGCCCGGCGGGCTTTGCCTCCTGCTGCTGCTGCTCTGCCAGTTCATGGAGGACCGCAGCGCCCAGGGTAAGCGAGGGGGGATGCCCTGGGAGGCTCGGCTGCGGCAGGGGTTTGTACTTTTCTGTCGTCTGCGCTGGGTCTGTTCTAAGCAACGCTGCTCTCGGAAGATGTTGGACCAACTTAGCGACTCTAGGATGGAGCGGAGTGCGAAAACTGAAGGCAATGACACTTAAGGACTGCCAGCCGAGTTAAGGAGCGCGGTTATCCTTTAAAAGGAAAAGGAGTAGGCTCGAATCTCTCTCAGTAGTTAGGGTTAGATGCTCCAAGTTCTGGACATAATGAGTTTAGATGTTAACTCCCCTATTTTGGCTCTGAAGAAGGGGACAAGCATCAGTAGCCTGGAGATTTCAGTCGATCCATTTGCAATCTAACCTCTTTCCCTCCTACATCTTTTGAATACTTTTAAAAAATGACTGGGGGATTGGGGGGGGAGATACTGAAATTTCTTTGGTGGCTGGGGGACGTGGTTTCAGCAACTTTGCCCAAACTTGGAGATGTGGGTGCTGAAAATTTTAGAGGGAAGAGTAGCTTTCTGCCTAGTGGATGCTTCTTCCAACCCCCTCCCCCCAACCCCGCAAAAAAAAAAAAAAATACCCCGGAGTGTTTTGAGTAGTTTACAATTTTTTTTTCTGTGCCTCTTTCCTCCGACTAACTTTATGTAGAACAGCGAGGAGCTCACAACTTATTTAAATTCTGAGATGCATTAAGAGCAAATTTCTAAAGTTTGGGGGTTTTTTATTAAATTTATTTCAATTAGTCTTTGGGCACAATTTTTAAAAATAATAATAATAGCAGCTTGCGGTCCATTATTGTTCAAATTATATAGATGATTCATAAGAAGTCTTCCTGACCAAAATCCTAGCATGAAAATGGGGAGGAAGAAGGGAAAATTACTTGCAAAGATTTCTCGGTAGGTATGAGATAGGTATGTGTTACTGTGAAATGGTAGGAAGCCTCCCCCTTATCTTTTTTCCCCCTACACTTTTCTTGAGACAGACCTGTAACTTTCCTTGCTTTAGCGTTAACGTTTTGAGTGTAAACTGCCCCCCCTGGGCATTGCCCTCTCGCCGTCGGCACCGCACTACTCTTGAGTTGCCCGCCTTTCGCGGCAAAGCGCTGCCTGGGTGCCGCGGACGTGGGCGCCGGGGAAAGCAGCCCTCGGAGATTTCGAAAGATCGCGGTGGCCGCGGGCGTCCTCTGGGTCTGGCGGATTGCAAAACGGGCCGGGCGGGCTGGCGGGCGGGCTGCGCCTCGAGGCCGCACGGGGCAGCTCCGGACAGGGCCCGGTTGCTTTTTTGCTTTCATTTTTCACAAGTGCCTTTTGCTTGATCTGTTCCTGTTGTGTCTGTGTCCGTCTCTCTTTCTCTTTCTTTCTGCCTCTCTCTTGAGTTCTCCTACTTTCTTAACCCCTGTCACAAATAATACCCCTACCGCCTACGTGAAACTGACATGTAAAAACATCCGTTGCATCCTGTTTTTGTCAGGTTCTTTAATCTGCTTTTCGAGTCGCTGCAGGTTATGAAATGGGACGAATAAAAGTAAACAGTCTAGTAAAAGTCAATGCAAGCTGCACGTGTTGTGTCTGGGTCACTGGTAACTGACATTGATATGGCTGGGGCGCTCTGGCTTCTCGCTCTCGCCTTGCTTCCCCCTCACCCACCTCCCTCCTCTTCAACCGGCTTTCCCCCCCCCTTCCCCCACCTCTTTACTCCCTTCAATTTATTTTCTGCTTTTTTCTCCCGTCTCTCTCTACTCCTCCACACTCCCTCCCTCCCCATCCCCGCTGGGTCTCCTTCCCTCGCAAGCTCGCCGCCTCCCTCTACTCTGCCTCTCTCTCACCCACATCCCACCCCTGTCTCCTCGCAGCTGGGAATTGCTGGCTCCGCCAAGCAAAGAACGGCCGCTGCCAGGTCCTATACAAGACAGAACTGAGCAAGGAGGAGTGCTGCAGCACGGGCCGCCTGAGCACCTCGTGGACCGAGGAGGATGTAAATGACAACACGCTCTTCAAGTGGATGATTTTCAATGGGGGCGCCCCCAACTGCATCCCCTGCAAAGGTAGGATTCTTCCTCCCCAGTCTTTGGGCCCTCAGTAGAGGGCGTCTTATCCTCACCTTCCCCTTTGCCCAGCTGGGGTTTGGGATTAGGAGAGTTTTGTTCGTGGGTTCCCTCTATTTTCCCGCAGCCTTCGGGTTGAATCTTGCCTATTACACACTACAGGCAAAACACGGTTGCCAGAGTTTCCTGGACTTACTAGCCAAGTGGGGTGGTGAAGCCAGCACGCTCGCCCTGTTGGAGAGAGATTTGGGTATAGGGAGCAGACCACTGCCCCCCCCACCCCCTCCTCTGCTTCTAGGAGAGAGCTGAACCCCTCTGGGGCGAACTCTTGGCCACAGGATTGTACACGGCCTCCACAGCCCTCCCGGTTGAACTGCATACTGCTTGGCCCTGGTTTTGATCTATGCCTCTTTCCACCTCGTAGAGACCTGCGAGAACGTGGACTGCGGTCCAGGGAAAAAATGCCGAATGAACAAGAAGAATAAACCCCGCTGCGTCTGTGCCCCCGATTGTTCCAACATCACCTGGAAGGGCCCAGTGTGTGGGCTGGACGGGAAAACCTACCGCAACGAGTGCGCGCTCCTCAAGGCCAGATGTAAAGAGCAGCCGGAACTTGAAGTCCAGTACCAGGGCAAATGTAAAAGTAGGTCCTCCCTGGCTCCCCTCCTCTAGCCTTCTGCCTGAGGTGGACCCACTGGAAGACCTCTGGGGGGCCGTAGAGTCCACTGTAAGAGCCTCGCAATAATGATGATGCAAAATAAAGTAACTCTTTATATTCTGAAGACTTCTTAGGAACACTAAGGGGATCAACCTAGAGTCATAGATTTTCTCTTGAAAATCACAAGGCTCCCAAAGTGCTTTTGAAAAAGCTGGGTGCTTCCCTTTTATGATTTCCTTGATAATTGCAAATGCTCACGCCCTGAGGGCCAGGAAGTGCCTATTATTGATGTGTGTTTCCCTTTATTTCAGAAACATGTCGGGATGTGTTCTGTCCAGGCAGCTCCACATGCGTGGTGGACCAGACTAATAATGCCTACTGTGTGACCTGTAACCGGATTTGCCCAGAGCCCACCTCCTCTGAACAGTATCTCTGTGGGAATGATGGAGTGACCTACTCCAGTGCCTGTCACCTGAGAAAGGCTACCTGCCTCCTGGGCAGATCAATTGGATTAGCCTATGAGGGAAAGTGTATCAGTAGGTATTCTGGATTAAGCAAGGAAAAATGGAAACAGGATCAGAAAGGCTAGTTGTAGTGTTAAAACTGTGGAGTTAATCAATAAATAAGCCCAAAGCCTCTCCATAATGCATTGTTTCACCAAAGGGAGAAATACTCTCCAGTTTGGGTAAACTGTTTGAACCACAGCATTCCTCAAGGAAACAGTTATCTTCCAGAAGCATTGGCATATATGTTGAAACGCCGGCAAGAAACAGGAAACAATTTTCTGTCTTAGGAAACTTAGAACTCACTCAATTTTACACATACTTTAGGTGCTAGACTTGCTGGAAGCAAGAAATAATTGCTTAACAGTTCCTAAAATCTGTTACCAGATTCTAATAACTGATGGAATTCTTTATCTCTCAAAAGATCCCGCTTGTGGGAAATAATCAAATACATATTTAACTCAAGATTACTGTGATAACCTGTTCCCCCAAAATACCATTTCCATGTACTAATAGGGTATGTAGGAAACGTGTATGTTTGAGTTTCAATTTTGTAATCAAGCATTCTTGCATAATATCTCCATTATCCTATTAGTGAGTTTGTATTTATTGACAGGGGACTAAAGAAAGGGAGAAATGGGGAAAGAGGGAAATCAATTTACTCATCACAGGCATATTATATCCTAGAAGCAAAGTCCTGTGAAGATATCCAGTGCACCGGTGGAAAAAAGTGTTTATGGGATTTCAAGGTTGGCAGAGGCCGGTGTTCCCTCTGTGATGAGCTGTGCCCTGAGAGTAAGTCTGAGGAGCCTGTCTGTGCCAGCGACAATGCCACTTACGCCAGCGAGTGTGCCATGAAGGAAGCTGCCTGCTCCTCAGGTGTGCTGCTGGAAGTGAAGCACTCCGGATCTTGCAACTGTAAGTGCAATTTTAACCTTGCCGCAGTTTGAGGCGCTCCCAGGCAAGCCCTAGGGAATGGAGACGTAAAAGCACGAAAACCTTCCAATAGAAGCCCATTTCTGTTAAAATTAGGTAACTGCTCAATTTCACCAGCAATTCAGTGGTCCACAGAAAAATTCCCTGGAATGTTAAGGCTTTAGGACTTGTCCAATGATCATCAACGGGCTTGCCTTTAAAAACCTACCTCTAGTCGTTTGCCCTTAATTCTTTTGCTTTAATAATGTGCTTTGCCGTTTGCTTTATTAACACTTGAATCTAAACTAACTGCTTCAAAAGTTTTTTTTTTTCTTTTTCAAAGACAGCTTTATATGATCACACATGGGCTGCTGCTTTTCGCAGTTGCCTCTACTAACTCTGAATTAAGGACCCAAAGCAGTTATACCTAGAACACAAGAGCGCTTTTTATCTAATTTCAGGAATCTGCCCGTAAAACCTGAGCCATTGATTCTTCAGAACTTTCTGCAGTGTTTGACTTCATAGATTATGTTTAAAACAAAAATTTTTTTTAAACTTATTGCATAACAGCAGATGCCAAAAACAAAGCATCTCACTGCAAGTCACATAAAAATGCAACGCTGTAATATGGCTGTATCAGAGGGCTTTGAAAACATACACTGAGCTGCTTCTGCGCTGTTGTTGTCCGTATTTAAACAACAGCTCCCCTGTATTCCCCCATCTAGCCATTTCGGAAGATACCGAGGAAGAAGAGGAAGATGAAGACCAGGACTACAGCTTTCCTATATCTTCCATTCTAGAGTGGTAAACCCTCCACCAGTGTTCAGTGTGACATAGCCTTGGGCAAAAAAAAAAAAAAAAAAGGGAAAGAAAAAAGAAAAAAATATATTGTCCATACTGTAAATAAGTGTATGCTTATTTATTTGGGGGGAAAACTATACATAAAGGACTTTGGTCCTAGAGCTCTCTCCCAGGCCACCTTGTTACTCATTGGACACGGAGAGGCAGTCATTGTGAGGTCTACTGGATGAGGCCCATAGTTGAGACTTGTAGACATTTATTTATACTGTGTCATGTTTTATAATTTATACATAAAATGTCTGGTTGACTGTACACCTTGTTTTTGAAGAAATTTATTCGTGAAAGGAAGAGCAGTTGTTATTTATTGTGAGGTCTCTTGCTTGTAAAGTAAAAGCTTTTTTTTTTTCCTTGTAAACCATTTAAGTCCATTCCTTACTATTCACTCACTCATCTGTCTCCCTTCATCTCACTGTTGTTAGACTCTTCCACTTTAACAAACTTGCATGTCAGTTTCTGTCATGTTTATTTATTGGATTCTCTGCTGCCTGTTCTGTACATACATGATCCCTCGGGTTTTGTTTACAAGGAATCTTGACTGACCAAAAGGTGTTATAACTGACTCAAATAGAAGGTACAGAGGATACATCTTCGAGGAAACTCCTAGTTCAGTTCTCTTGTCATGATTTGTGAGAGAAAGGGGGATAGTAATGTTAGGATTCTCATAATATACTTTTAAGATGTTGCAAATCCAAAGAAACTGAGTGATATGGGTATCTGGAGACTGAAGGAAGGGAATGCTATACATTCAACCTTTTGTTAGGTGTTTCCTTTAAGCTAGTCTGCTGTACCTCTTCAATAAGTTCTTTTTCAAACAATGTGTCACTAAAAGTTATATCAAAGCTTTATCAGTTCAAGTTTCTTGCTTTTCATAATACTTTTTTCTGATGCAATTTTATATTTTCAAACATGGCAAGTTAAATATAAATTCATTTAAATATATAGTTTTGTACTTTTCTACCATGTAAATGTGCAATGTATATAAAAGTTATAATGTGTATTTGTAAATAAATGATGAGTGAAAAAATAAAAAAATTTTAAAAAGCCAATGGTCTCACTTGTTGATGATGTGAAAGAAGTTGTTTGGGCTTTTGAGTTAAAGCGTATATGATACATTTGCCAAAAAAACAGAGTGAACCAGGACAATAGAAAATCCAAAGCAAAGTAAATTACAGATGACTTCAGTGAAGTCTGAAAAATAAAGGGATCTGAGGGCCCAGCAACCCCTTTGCAGGAGCGACTGCATACCTAAAAACACCATCATCTTAGCTGTCCTTTTGTAAGCTCCTCTCCATAGCCAGGGGAACCCTTGATCTTCATTCATGTAAATAAAATGGATCTTAGATCTTTAAAAAACAAAGCACATCACAAGGGAAAAAAATAGACAAATACTTGACAAGCACATTCAAAAAATCAGAATATCAACTACAGAAATAAGCATTACAGGGTGGAATTCTAGGGACTTGGGGGGAGGATGAGGCAGATGTGGATTTCCATAATGATATCCATGGTTCCTCGGGACTATGTAACACTCAAGAGAATGTGTGTCACTATTTCGCAGAATACATTAAGACAGCCAAGTCACACTATTAGAGCCTAGTCCCTGTAATACATGGTAATGCATAACTAGATAATGCAGATTTTCAATTCACTGAGTGCTAATTCATTACCTAAGTATATTAAAATATCGAAGGAATGCAAAGAAGAGAGGACTGGCTCTGTGGGAGGGAAAGAGCAAAGAACAGTCAATATCGCCAACATTGCTCAACCAATAGATAACGATCTTTCAAAAACCATGACCCAAGATCTTTTTAAAATGCCCCTTTTCTGAAAACCCTCTCTAATACACCTATTAAAAATGATGGTAGGGGACTCTTGGCTCTCAACTGTGGTCACCAAATTTGGTGGAGGCAGAGGGGCCTCGGGTAGGGAATTTAAATAATGATTGGGAACCTGTAAGGTTTGCTAGCTTCCCTGAGAAAGGTGAAAGGGAGTTGCAGAAGACAGACAGACTGCCATTAACCCTGGGGAAGATAAGGGTCACAACTTCCCCAGGGCCCAGAAGCTACTGGCGTGCCACTAGGGATGTGCTCTTGGGAAAGGAAAGAGCCGGCAGCTACAGTTTCACAGCCCTTCCTGGAGTTGATTTGTGACTTTGTCCCGGGATGCTACAGACATTTTAAAGCTGCCATTGGCGATCAGAGTAAAAATGTCAGATTTAACAGGGACCAATGTGTGTCTTAGCAAGGGGGAGTGATAAAATCAACAGCTTGCTTTTTAAACAACATCCTGATTATTTATCTAAAATTTTTCATTTGTATTTGTCAGCATCAATCATTCCTCTTACACACTAGACAGTATCTCATTTTCCTTCTTGGAATTCTCTACTTTTCCAGTAATCCTGTATTCGATTAATTAGAACCAAAAAATAGAAGTCTCTTCTAAAATTAAAATTAGATTAACATCATTAGGCTATTGTTAGAAGTTCAACTATGATTCAAAAAGTCTTTTTAAAAAATCTAATTCACTTAGGCGTACAATATAATAGAAACGGTAGGAACTAGTTAACTAATTAAAACTAGTTTTAATTAGTATGACTTATCCTAATCATCATTAGAAATTGTAAGCTATCAAGTAATAATGAAAAAACCTATCAGAAGTCTATTTTTCATCAGATATCCACCTAAATTAAGATTTTTTTTTAAAGATTTTATTTATTTGACAGAGATAGAGACAGCCAGCGAGAGAGGGAACACAAGCAGGGGGAATGGGAGAGGAAGAAGCAGGCTCATAGTGGAGGAGCCTGATGTGGGGCTCGATCCCACAACGCCAGGATCATGCCCTGAGCTGAAGGCAGACGCTTAATCGCTTTGCCACCCAGGCGCCCCTAAATTAAGATTTTTATATATTGTATGGGTATGGCTTCTAGACTATAGCAAAAATAAAATCTGGCATAATTAGAATTATTCTCAAACATGGCAGCTAAATGCAGTAACACCTTAGATTGCATTCTGTACCCAAGGAGGAAAATGCTGTAAATAACATTAATGGGCCAAATGACAAATTGGAATACTGTCCATAGATAAAAGTACTGAATCAAGGTTGAATTTACTGAAATTTATTTCTGTAATGTGGTCACAGAGACTACCCCTATACTTAGGAAATATACATTAAGGTATTAATGGGAAAGGGCCAAAAAGTATGTGACTTACCCTTAAAGGATTTAGAAAGAAAAAAATACAACGTTATAGTTTTTTCTCCATCTGTATTCTGAGAAAGCACACAAATGATCAAAGAATTAGAGTAAAATGTTAACAATAAGTAAATTTGAGTAAAAGGTATATGGGTATTTTTTAATGCTGTCTTTATTTCTGCAACTCGTAAGTTTGAAATTATATCCAAATAAAAAGTTTAAAAATCTAAAAAGTCCTTCTCAAGGAGAGGTACACAGTAGACTGCTTCTCCCATTCTCTAGGAAAGCAATTGAAATATCAGAGTCATTTAAAAAATCATTTGTAAGACCATAAGTCTCTGGAAAATAATTAGTGACTTTACCAAGGCTACTTAATGAAATCAAAATTGGCAATGAAAGAGTTCATGGCACCTAAACCATACCCAAACTGAGACACAGCCTTTTCTTTCCTATAATCATCTTAAAATTTAAAGTGATTATGGGGCGCCTGGGTGGCACAGCGGTTAAGCGTCTGCCTTCGGCTCAGGGCGTGATCCCGGCGTTATGGGATCGAGCCCCACATCAGGCTCTTCTGCTATGAGCCTGCTTCTTCCTCTCCCACTCCCCCTGCTTGTGTTCCCTCTCTCGCTGGCTGTCTCTATCTCTGTTGAATAAATAAATAAAATCTTAAAAAAAAAAATTTAAAGTGATTAGTAACTTTAGTAAAACACTGTAAACGCCCTAAAGTCCTGGTTTTCTCCACTGCTTGCTATATACTATTTGGACAGGTAATTTAATGGCTCTGTGCCTCAGTTTCCCCATGTATATAGTCAGGATAATTAAAGTGGTTCCCTCATAATAATGCTGTGAGGCTCAAAAGAGATAAGATGTGTAAAATGCTTAGATGGGTGATTGACACATGAAAAAAAATGTCCATAAATGAGTGTCCTCTAAGATTATAATAATTGCTATTAATTAAAGAAAAACAAAGGTAGAATTGTGGCTCATCAACCAAACTCTACCTTGAAAATGCAAGTGATGGGGCGCCTGGGTGGCACAACGGTTAAGCATCTGCCTTTGGCTCAGGGCATGATCCCGGCGTTACAGGATCGAGCCCCACGTCAGGCTCCTCCACTATGAGCCTGCTTCTTCCTCTCCCACTCCGCCTGCTTGTGTCCGCCTGCTTGTGTTCCCTCTCTCGCTGGCTGTCTCTATCTCTGTCAAATAAATAAATAAAATCTTTAAAAATATATATAAATAAATAAATAAATAAATAAATAAATAAATAAGAAAATGCAAGTGAATGAGGAATGGCACCCATCAAGACCAGAAGCACAATTGTGAAGAGTTTTTAAATGGAAGGTAAATATGATTTTAAAGTATTTTTAGCCATGTTAATATTTAACAAAATTCACAACATTGCAGGTGCTATACCAAGAATACACAGTGCAAAATAACAAGTTTAAATACATTATTTCCTATGAAGATTTTTAAAAATTCACTAATATTTCCAAAGCCACAAAATATGTCTTTGTCCTTTTCTCACACATCCGATATAATCCCAGGTAGTCAATCTTCTTTCATTTTGAAATTATTTCCCACGCAAGGACTACAGATTCCTAAAGATAGTAATGAGCTATTTTCAAACTGTCAAAAATCTTAATATAAATTGTGTAATTCCGAGAAACAAAAAGATGATACATTATTTAATTAATAAACTCATTTATTTAAGAACATTTATCAAAACCTGGGTCCTAAGACAGACACATTTCTGTTCTTCCCACTCCACTTTCCATTCAGATCAGCATACAGTCATTCTTCAGCCAAAAGTTGTCATGTAAATAGACTCCAGGCATGCCTGCCCTGCATATTCAGCAGACCTGCCCAGACATGTCCAAATCCCAGCTTCTATTTAGCTGGAATCCCCCCATGAGTACTGAATGGTCCCTGGGTTTTGCCATCCTTGGACCTCAGATATCTTGGCTGATACCATCAAGATTCCTGTGGCTGAGTCCTTCAGACACTTAAAAACATATTCTCTGGATTACACCAAATGTAGTCCTGGCAGAGCTGTAATTGGTCATTTTTCTATTTTAAGAATAGGGCCCAGGAACCAACTGGTACTGTTGGAAGCCAGATACACTCCCACCGAAACCTCTTATATTAATTTCCTAAGGACTCGGGTCTCTGGCTAAAGAATGAGTATAAGAGTTTCTCAAGAATTCGAGGCAAGCAAAAAGTTAGAGGAAAAGTTACAATCCTCATGAGGAAGAGGGGGCTTTATATATTTCTAGTTTGAAGAAGAAATCTGGATAGATCGCTGTCTTTTTCAGCACCAAAAATAATTGATAGAACAATTTCATGGTCACGATACATTCCATAAAGTCCAGTCTCTATAGTTTCTTGGGACTGCTGTGGGTATATGGCCCAGTGACAACAGGTAACAGAAGGACTGGATTATTCAAAAGGCCCGCAATGCCTAGAATTCCTAAGGTAGAGTCTTCTGCGGGATCAGAGACCCAAGAAAAGTCATCCAAATGAACTTAGGGCAATTTATTCATTGGATATGTGGAACCAGAACCCAGTCAATAAAATTCCCAAACATAAATGGTGTAGTGCCTGGGCCAGCAGCAGCAACATTACTTGGGAACTTGTTACAAATACAAGTTCCGGAGCACTACCCCAGAACCACTGAACCAAATTCACTAAGGATAGAGTCCAAGAATCTATATTTTAACAAGCCCTTCAGGTAATTTGTAATCATGCTAGGGTTTGGAAACTACTGCCCTAGAATCATTCCGAGTTCCAAGTAAGCCCTGGCTAGTTGACGTTCCAAAGGCAGTCAGAAAACCCATGTATAATGGGTCTCTGGTAGAGCTCCGGGGAAGCCATGTTCAGCCTTGCTCCCCCAGCCTGATCTGGCCAGGATTCTCACACATAATTTGGCTTCATGCTGTGCGTGTGCCTGCTGGTGATAAAGGCACTTAGCTGGAAACAGCACAAGGCACATTTTTCCTAATATTCTCATCTTCCACTACATTAAGGGAGATCTTCTCAGGGAGGCTTCCACTGGGCTGGCTAGGAGTTGTGTACTTGCCTCCACCATCCCTTTCAGCCAGATGCATTGAGAAGTAAGTTTATCAAGAAGAGACTTGATTTTTTTTTTTAAAGTAATCTCCCTGCCCAACGTGGGGATTGAACTCACAATCCCGAGATCAAGAGTTGCATACTCTACCAAGTGAGCCAGCCAGGCGTCCCTAGAGACTTGAATTTTGAGTGAATAGTAGTGGCTTGCCAATTCTGGTCCTCCCTTAACTTGACATTGGGCCAATTTCCTTTCCCGGGCACTTGCCGGCAACTTCTAGGAGTTCTGCATAATCTTCTTCAAGTAGTGCTTCAGCTTCGTCCACGTGTCAGAAAGCAAAACTGCTACTCATCTGACCCACCTCTTCTAAGAACAGGGAGATCTAAACAACCACACGCAGTAAACATACAGGCTTGAAACAATCGTGACATCCTCCAAGGGATACATCCAGTTGTAACAACGACGTCCCAAGGTTCATAGTCTGAACCAGGGCTAGAAGGGCCTCTCTTTCAATTTCCTGCTATTTGACTCCCTCTTAGTCTCATATTGTTTCCTACTTCAAACACCTCAATGATTCTTTTCCCAGGACTGCGGTTCTGTGAGTTCCTGTCCATTTACCTACACCCTCTGGCCAAAATCCTAACTATGGCTCAGCGAGATCTAGCTTCTCCACACCTATACCTATGCTGCTGAACAAGGAATTAAATCCTGAAAAATTATACATTACACAAGTATGGGATCTAACCAGAAACTGGGTTCTTTAGCCTCCTGAGCAAGATTTAAAATACATCTCTCTCTCCCATTCCCTTCAGTGGCATTTCCAAACCCTCACCACTGTGCTCAAACAACATATCCACTCCCACTCTCCTCACTTTCAGTGAACTTTATCTTATCCACATAACTAGAAAATTGCTGCCATAAAGAAAGAATTACCTCAGCTGCTTCTACTGCCAGCATGAGCCATGACTTTGCCTGATTCCATACCATTTCTAATTGTCTTCCCTCCAGTCTCAGAGAATCTCATTTTCATCCCTCCCAATCTCCTCCAAGAATTCCCTGCTAACACCTTTCCCTCCATTGTTGTTGTGTTTTTTTTAAGATTTTATTTACTTGACACACACAGAGAGAGAGAGGGAGAGAGCACAGAGCACACGAATAGGAGGGAGGGGAAGAAGTGGACTCCTCACTGAGGAGGGAGCCTGAGGACTCACCTGGGGGCTAGATCCCAGGATCCTGAGATCGTGAAGTGAGCTTAAGGCTAACACTTAACTGACTGAGCTACCCGGGTGCCTCTTCCTCCATTGTTTTTAATTTCTCCCTCTACAGTGGTTTTATTAAACTGAGCCTATAAAAATGCTTCATAAACTTTTTAAAAATAAGGTTATAGAGGGGGACCTGGCTGGCTCAGTTGGTAAAGCATGTGACTTTTGATCTCAGGGTCGTGAATTCAAGCCCCACACAGGGTGTAGAGCTTCCTTAAACTTAATTAATTAAAGTTATAGAAAATTGAAATAATATAATTAGTAAAGCTTGCCTAATTCAAAGATACACATACATGCACAAATACATATGTAAAAAAACTTTAGCCTTGACTAGGCTTTCAAAAAAAAAAAAAAAAAAAGCCTTCTTGTGTCTGCCTCTAAAAACAACCTGTGGAGTAATCTTCACTGGGTCTCCACTGCCTCACCTCGCCCTCATTCCTCAACCCTCTGTAATTTGGTCTCTTCTGTTAGCTGAAGAGGTTTGACAAATGTTATCAATGACTTCCAAGCTCCCAATACAGTGGACACAATGGACATTATTCTATCCTTATCTAACAGACCTCTCTTGGATTTGTACACTGTTAACCAGACTACTCTTGTCAATTGTCCTGGCTTTTGTATTTCCACACCCTCCTATCTTGCCATTCTTACAGGGCTTCTTTATGAGCTTGTGTTCTCACCAGTAACAGAGATCAAAACCTGGCAACCTGTGGACTGGATCTGACTTATGTCTTATGGATCACACAAACCTGTAAAATAATTCTGAATTAATTGAGAATATTTAAAATTTAGGAAATTCCATCCAAAAATCTGGATTTCTACTTTTTCTTGAAAAACCTGAAAGCCAGATATCACTGGGCTTGTGACACCACACAGGCATGATTACCAGGAACAGAACAGACAGCAGAAGCTCTCTCCTCCAGGTAGGGTATGCTTTCCCTAGTTCACTGCATTTACCATGTCTCCATTGTCCTTCACCTGGTTTGCTTCACACATCAATATGCTCTGACTGCCCTTTGCAGGCCAAGAAGTTCCATTCTCCACTCCCTTGTTTTTCAATCTACACAGTCTTCTGTCCCTTCCACAGTATTTCAATATCATCGTGGTTTTCACTGCAATTCCTATGGTAGTGACTGCAGAACTCTATGACCAGCCTGTCATTAAATGAAACTTCAGATTATACTTCCTCTTCTAAGATCAAGAAATTGCACCCCCAAATCTACTGCTCCTAACAAAGGGATGCCCCTCACCCCGCTTCTCTCCTCACATAGATTCCCCCCAAATCAAAATTTTATAGGCGTCTATCTGATGGGCGAAACTAAGTCCCTAGTAAAAGAAGCTGGGAAACGCAGGGTTAAGCTCTCAACTGGAAAGGTAGAATTCAGCATAGAGAAGTATAAGGTAGAGAGGGTGTCCCAAAGATCCTGGCAGCCACAATAGCAGGTAGATACTACCAGCTAATTTAAACAAGAGATAGGCATAAAGTGGTTAAAAGTAGGGGCGCCTGGGTGGCACAGCGGTTAAGCGTCTGTCTTTGGCTCAGGGCGTGATCCCGGCGTTATGGGATTGAGCCCCACATCAGGCTCTTCTGCTACAAGCCTGCTTCTTCCTCTCCCATTCCCCCTGCTTGTGTTCCCTCTCTCGCTGGCTGTCTCTATCTCTGTCAGATAAATAAATAAAATCTTAAAAAAAAAAAAAAAGTGGTTAAAAGTAGAACAGCAAGCCAGAAGGAGAGTATAGAATTCATCAATATCAGAGGCCATTCACAATCTACTGCCAGTCAAATGTTCCATCCAATAGGACGGCAGCTCCCAAACACTCTACATCATCCCAGCACAAGTCAGAGGAACATGGGAAGGGCAGAGAAACGAAGTGGAGAATGGCAACAGAGGCAAACACAGACAGAAGCAATTTCTCAAGTAACAAACAGTAGTTAACATATGGCAGAATGCTTTGCAAGTGAAAGTCTGAACTTCAGCCTCTGGTGGAACAGTGCAGAAGCTACTGCTTACAGATACTAAGGAGTCTGAACTCAACCTCAAGCAAAGGCTGGAGAAAAATGAAGAATTCTCTGACATTAGCAAAGACCCTTATATGAGAAAGTCATATCTCCAGTGCTGATGACATGGGCCAAAGATCCAGGTGACGAAAGAAAAAGGACCAAATCAAGATAAATATTTCTCTTTACCAATATCCAGGAGCAGAAGGAACGAATGTAGACTAATGTAACAATATAAAAGTTGTTTTGTTTGATTTATTGATTTATCTGTTTAAAATTCTCCTGATAGGGTCTAGATTTTATGGGCCAATATTACATCTCAACAAAAACCCACAAGTCATTTATTTATATTTTATGACAGCAGTTTTGGGATCAACTGTAAGCTTTTCAAAAATCTTATATGGGGCACCTGTGTGGCTCAGTTGGCTGGCATCCGACCTATGCTCAGGTCATGATCTCAGGGTCCTGGGAACTAGCCCTGCATCAGGCTCCCTGCTCAGTGGGGAGTCTGCTCCTCCCTCTCCCTCTCCTTCTCCCTTTGCCCCTCACCCCCGCCATGCTCTGTCTCTCAAATAAATAAAATTTTTAAAAAAACCTAATATATGACCTGACTATTAAATTAACGCAAAGCTTCAATAGTTAATGAGGAGGAAAATATAAACAAATGCATATCAATATATAAATAATAATAATATGTAATAAATCATAAAAATATGTGTAATAAATCAATGTAAAATTTAGAATTTGTCAGAGAAATAATGCACTTTAAAAATTTGCCAAAAAAAAATATATATATATTTTGCCAAGATGTCCAGAAAAGACAAATCTGTAGGGACAAAAAGATTGGTGGTTGCCAGTGGCTGAAGGAATGGGATAGCAATGGGGGGGGGGTGACTGCTGATGGGTATGGTATTTCCTTTTCAGAGGATGAATATGTTCTAAAATTATTGTAATGCTGGTTGCACAACTCTGGGAATATATAAACACCATTGAATTGTACACTTTAAATACATACATTGAATGGTACCTAATTTTTATCCATAATAAAGATGTTATTTTTTAATTACCCAAATAATTTAAATAGAACAATTTCATAGCCCCACTTAACTTGAAAATTGTTTCAGTTTTGCAACAATTTATGAGAGACATCACTACATTTTAACATATTCTAGTTCTGTACCCGTGTTTACTCTACATTTCTATACCCTTAAATACCAGTTTTGAAGGTGGTAAATATAAGCCAAGCATTAAAATTAGAGCTGTACAGAATTTAGTCCTCTTAGCTTCAGTAGGAAAAAAAAAACTAAATCTTCTCAATGGATTAAAAATATGCCATACTTTCATACCCAGTTTTATGACTACAGTAACCATGTTAACACAGAGAGGGTGGGGAAAGAACTCAGGATTCTATGGAAAAAAAGATTTAACAATGTATGTTTCTTTTAACATTACTAAGAAAATTCTCAGACTAGAAAAATGATAAAAATCCCAGTCCTATCATATACTACTTTGTACTAAAAGCATTTAGCATAAAATTTAAAGGACAATAACAACCAAATTCATATTAAAACTTTACCAAAGTGGCAGCCTTCTGCTCAGGTCATGATCTTGGGGTCCTGGGATTGAGTCCCTCCTCAGAATCTCTGCTCAGCAGGGAGTCTGCTTCTCCCTCACCCTCTGCCTTTCTCCCCTGCTCATGCTTTTTCTATGTTTCTCTCAAATAAATAAATAAATAAATAAAATCTTATTAAAAAAAAACAAAAACAAAAAACCAGAAAAAAACCTACCAGAGCAAAGAGAATGATTTTGCCTCCACCTGGCCAAACTGCCTTAAAGCAATTAATTACGTTATCACATGTTTTTATTGCTGTGCTGCCAATTTCTATCAGGACAGAAGTTAAATTTTTCCCTTTTGGATGTAAAGTGATGCTGGAAAAAAAAGAATTATTAGTATAGAACAGTTTAATCTATTGTAATATTTTAGTTTTACTTGTTATACTTCATCTTGGAAATGAAAAGTTTGCAACTTTTTTGGCAAATGTATTTATACATAACCATTCTTTCTGATAAGAGCAAATTATTCCTTTCTTAAGAAAATTTTCACAGCCAAAAGAAATATCCTTTAACTCTCCACTTAGAAACTAAGTACAAAAATCAAAAGAAAGAAAGAAAGAAAGAAGGAAAGAAAGAAAGAAAGAAAGAAAGAAAAAAGAAAGAAAGAAAGAAAGGAAGAAGAAAATGAGACCTTATCATCTATATGCTAATTTTCCTTTATTTAAATTATTTTTCACAAATTACAGTTTTGAATTGCAGCTTTCCCTTTCAGAATGTGGAAGAAGGGAAGAGTTAACTATGTCTTTTCTCCTTTACGTGATCTTCACAAAACCCTCCAATCTTACTCAGATTCTCATTCTTTAGTGAAAGTTGGATATGCATTTTTTTTCAGCTTTTAATTTGATCATTCAATTCTTCTGGGCGAAAAAACTTGAAAATTTATGCAAGCACTTGGTTGTTTATCTAGAATATTAATTATATATCTCTGCATATGATATGCAACATCCTATGGCAATGATGCATGTGCATATATAATGAACAGATATCCAGAGAGAATCTTTCCTCAAAACCCTACCTCAGTTCACATAAGGATCCCAAGTGAAGTGCCTGGCTGGCTCAGTCAGTAGAGCCTGTGACCTTTGATCTTGGGGTTGGGAGCTCAAGCTCCACATTGGGCACAGAGATCACTTTTTATTCTGACAGTTCCACTTCCCAACCACTTTCCATCCTCCTCTCTCCTGCTCTGTTCCCTGGAAGGTTGAACCCTGCGGGCTACATCTTCTATTCACCCTTTGGGGGCTGGTTTTCCTCTAAGTTTAGCCAGGCCAATGAGAAGAGAACAGAGGAGGGGAAGAGAGAGATGTGGGGTATTTATTCCCTGCTCCTTTCCTGCTTCGGGACCATTCTCTGGCTGTATCCCCTTTCCTCTATGACCATCCAGGAGAAGCAGAGCAGCTACTATCTACACATTCCCAGCTCTCTTTGAGCTCCAGAAACTCTACTTCCTCCCCTTGTCCCTTCTTCTATGGGGAAAGTAAGGGCTATTTGTTGTTACTGGTCTACGTGCCTCACATAGCTTGCTGACTCTCTCAGCTCTCCCCACACCACAGTAAGTAGTCCTATCCTGAATGTAGATTCTGACAAACCATATGGGGTGAATTATCTCTTCCTGTCAGAACCCTGACTGACACAAGAGCCATCTAAGAGTTCCTATTCAGACCTGATTTTTGATTGATCAATCTTTAATTCATACAGGAAAGGGAAGGAAAAAAACACTGAGGAAAAGAATAATTTCTCTACCACAGCCTGGTATGACTCCTCTTCCGTTCCATCTACCTCATTTCACACAATTAAAAAAAAACACTGCTTTTGCTGATCCTGCTTCTAAACTTTGGTTCCTTACCCAACATAACTGAATGTGTGCATTTATCTTTTTGTACTTAATTTAGTGAACACAGCAGTTTCATGCTCTCTGACTGGGACTAAGCAGCAAAGACAGGCAGCTTCCACTGAAAACCGAAACAGAGGTTTCATGTGGCCTCTTCACTTGCAATATTAGCACACTCCAGTTTTGGGTCTAAAGCAATCTATTCCACCACCCTCTGTTCAGACTCGTCTCCAGGACTACAGTACTGATTTGCTTGAAAGCACAAGTTTTTTCTATTGTGTTTTTGATAATGAGTCTGTTATAAGCACTGTTATTTCTTTGCACAACTGAGAAGAAAAGTCTAGACTCCGTTACATTTTGTAATTAACAAGGAAACTTATCCTATTTATATAATGAAGAGGATAATTATAAGACCAGTAAGATCATAGTCAATGTGTTCATTACCATAAGAAGGTAAATATATTCAAATCCTAAGATAAACATATTTCTTTTAAGTGAGTGAACAGAATTTTATAAAACAAATATTCTAACACATACAGTTTCTTTTAGTGAGCAAACGTAAACATGCTTTGAGCTTAACATAGCCTTAGGTTTATAGGTTACAATTTTTAACCAAAATATTAACATTTATATTTAGAAGATGCATATCATGTTAATAGACATTTACAATGAATCATAATTGAGTTTAAAGAGGCAAAATTTGTACAAATTTAAAGTGGAAAAACTTTCCTCCTCCTCCCACCCATGTTCTTAAAACCATTTAAGCACTTTTTTGAAAAGGTATGTTTGTTTGATTTTTTTAAAAAGATTTTATTTATTCATTTGAGAGAGAGAGAATGAGAGAGAGAGAATGCACAAGCAGGGGGGAGATGCAGGCTCCCCGCTGAGCAGGGAGCTGGTTTTGATCCCAGGACCCTGGGATCATGACCCAAGCCAAAGGTCGACCCTTAACCTACTGAGCCACGCAGACACCTTGTTTGTTTAATTTAAATAGGAAATGTATACCCCTGCTATGAAATTCAAAGGAAACAAAAAGATACTTAGGGAAAGTACGCCTCTTTCCCACCCCTATACCCTGGTCACCAAGTTCCCCTCCTCTGAAGCAACTAATGTTACCGGTTTCATGTATATTTCTCAGAAATATTCACTGCATAAATAAGCATGTGTCTGTATTTTTGTTTTGTTTTACATAAATAGTATCATACTATAAAGTCCATTGTGCACTTTATTTTGTTCACTTTTTATATCTTATAGACTGCTCCCCATTCATATGTAGCTGGCTTTTTTTTAAGATGAAGTGTTAAGCTGCATAGATGTACCAAAATTGGTCTATTTTATAAGATCCTTCTTGTTCAGGGTTTGTTATTCTAGCTACTCACCAACCCTTTATTTTCTGTCCACCTCTTGATTTGTTGCTTTGTTTTCACATATACAGCCCAGAAAATAAAAACAAATGTGATGATGATGATGTCGCACGGACATATGAGAGTTAAGAGACAATTTATTTCCACTGAGGATTTTTCAGTAGTGTGCTGGTAAGTCTGATTTAACAATCAGCTCTCTAGGGAGAAAAAGACCTGGTTTGCGGCATTTGGTAATTATCCTATCATAGTTAATTTCAAGTTACTAATGTGATGTCACTGAACCCAGAATTGAAAAGAGATGTGCCCCATTCTATAGTACTTGCACTGAACAGATACAAAAGCTTTAACCTCATTATCACAGACATTATTAAAATAATTAGGAAGTGATGAATTTTAAAATATGTATTACTTTTTTGGTGTGCCTGGGTGGCTCAGTTAGTTAAGCGTCAGACTCTTCATCTCAGTTGCGGTCTTGATCTCAGGGTCATGAGTTCGAGCCCCGCATTGGCCTACATGCTGGGCATAGAACCTACATAATACATATATGTGTGTGTGTGTATATATATATATGTTACTTTTGTCTTAGTAAAACTTATTTAATATACTTTGTACATTTGTGTAGCTCAATTTTGAGTAACAGCTTGTTAATTATTTTAAAAGATTTTATTTTTAAGTAATCTTTACAACCCCGAGATCAAGAGTCACACGCACTTCCAACTGAGCCAGCCAGGCACCACAACAGCTTGTTAATTCTTAACAACTAGCTCAAAAATTCCTAAGAATGGAATGATCAGCTCTTATGAGCTGTTGTGACCCAGCTCTAACACACCTCTAATTTTGTTTATATTCATTGAAGAGATACCTACATTAGCATATATCTACATACATCTTCTCTAGACTCATAGTCATTTCGAACTGAATATATTCAAAACAAAATTCCTGATCAGCCGCATTGCCAAACCTCTCTTCCAACAGACCTCTGTATTCCGGCAAACAGCACTTCTATTCTTCCAATTGTTCCAGTCCAAAGCCTTGGAGTGATCACTGACTCTTTTCCTTCATACATTCCATCTAATCTGTCCATAATCTTGTTGACTCTATTGATGGGGTTTTGGAATATAGATGAAGTTCAGTGAGGTGAAGTCCAGAACCAATGACTAAGAAAGAATTCTTGAGATGTCTGGTGCAAAATGGTGGTTTATTAAAGCACGGGGACAGGACCCCTGGCAAGAAAGAGCTGCTGCACTGGGGTTGTAAGGGGTGGCTGATTATATACTATGGGGTTGGGGGAGGTAAGAAAAAGGGAGGTTTCAAAAGGATTTTCATTTGTGAAAGAAGACTCACAGGCTACTGGAGTCCTGGCTGTTGTCAAGTTAAGTTTGTTTTTCCCTCTAGCAAGGCCTTAACATGAAGATAGTTGAGAGCTTCCTGGAGGAACATTACACTCTGCCTGCTTCAAGGATCTGTCAATGGGCTGCAGGTTATAAGGACATTTAATTGTGTCTACATTTCCTTCTGGAAGCTAGGTTATTGATAGAAATGCTTTGCTCTTGTAGATTCCTAAGACATTTGTAAACTGAGGGAGACTCATGTCTTGCAGGATTGTGATCTCTGTAAATTACCTATTTGTTTTTTCTTTCCTTAGCTTTAGGGCAGCCAGGAGAGCATGAGGAATGTCACATATATCCTGTGGGCTGGGGATTGTGGTGTCAGCTTTTGCTTTGTCCACAGCTTGCCTTCTGTTCCCTCATCATCTAATTTCTTTTTTTTATTTTTTTAGATTATTTATTTATTCGACAGAGAGAAAGAAAGAGTACAGGCAGGAGGAGCAGGAAAGGGAGAAGCAGGCTCCCTGCTGAGCAGGGAGCCGGATGTGGGGCTTGATCCCAGGACCCTGGGATCATGACCTAAGCTGAAGACAGACACTTAACCGACTGAGCCACCCAGGAACCCCATCTACTTTCAAAACATATCCAGAATACAGCCCCTTCTCATCACCTCCATTGATACCAACCTGGCACCTCCTGTATGCCCAACACCAAGAATGCTGCCTAGCACATACTAGATACTGAAAAAATATTCATTGGATGAATAAAGATATGAATGCAAGACAGAGTATTTTGAAAAACGTGTATCTCATTTTTGTGCAGTTTAACTTTTCTTTGTCATTATCCAACCAAAAACCTTCAATGAGCCTTTATTTCCTAGGAAAGTATTTGCAACTTGTAAGCTACCAAGTTTGCAAAGGGTCTACAAATCCACGTACATACCAAATATTGAAATATGGTTGGTAAAATAGGAACACCATTTTTTCCCATGTCTGGAGATTCTTTGGTGATAAACCGAACATAAATTTTTTTTTTTTTTTTTAGATTTTATTTATTTATTCGACAGAGATAGAGACAGCCAGCGAGAGAGGGAACACAAGCAGGGGGAGTGGGAGAGGAAGAAGCAGGCTCATAGCAGAGGAGCCTGATGTGGGGCTCGATCCCATAACGCCGGGATCACGCCCTGAGCCGAAGGCAGATGCTTAACCGCTGTGCCACCCAGGCGCCCCATAAATTTATTTTAAAATATTATTGAGGGGCTCCTAGGTGGCTCAGTCATTAAGTGTCTGCCTTTGGTTCAGGTCATGATCCCAGGGTCTTGGGATCGAGCCCCACAGCGGGCTCCCTGCTCAGTGAGCCTGCTTCTCCCTCTCTCTCTGTGTGCATCCCTGCTTGTGCTCTCTCTCTCTCTCTCTCTCTGTGTCAAGTAAATAAAAATAAAATCTTTTTAAAAATTAATTAATTTAATATTATTGAATTTATAGTTATTTCTTTGTTATTATACAGTTTTTCAGGAAAGTCCAAAAAATATGATTGCAAAGGTGTTCCTACAGTGGAAAAAAAATGAAAAATATAGCTTAGGGGAACAAGTCTAATAATTTAAAACTCACTACTTATAGAGTGCCTGGCTGGCTCAGTTGGTAGAACTTGCAACTCTTGATCTTGGGGTCATGAGTTCAAGTGCCATGTTGGGCATAGGGCTTACTTAAAAAATAAAACTCACTAATCAAGATTGTGTTGGTTGATACCTATAGTACAAGTGTTCCTGGCTTTGTGAAAGATAACAACATGAATAGGACATGTCTTTTGTCCTAGAAGAATTCTAATCTATTTGGGAGATAGACACAAGTCTAAATAATTCTACCAAGAGATCTGTTGTTAAAAGTATCCAAAGCTCTATGAAGCTATCTGAAAAAGAGATTAATTCTGCATAGAGACTTATCATCAGAAGAGGCGGGACAGCCTGAGCGGGGCCTTAAAGGCTGGCTAGCTAGAAGGTAGAAACACATTCCAGGCAAAGGGGAAAATTTGAATTAAAGAATGTGGGTAGAGGGGGGAAAAAAGAATGTGGGTGAAAGTGGAGAATGTACTCAAAGAACCATAGCAAAATAGTTTTTATAGCTAAAGCTATATGGTTGAACGGAGTAGAATAGTAGGTAAGCTACAAAGATAAGATGCCGTCAAATTCTGTGGGTTAGGCCGATGAATTTGGTCTTTGTTCTGAAAGTGAAAAGCAGTCATTAAAGTTCTTCAATTGCATTCAACAAATATCTATGAGCACCTACTATGTGACCAGCAGGAAGCCATGTGCTAGAGATGCAATGGTCACCAAGAGAGACAAGATGTTGTCTACCCTCCGTCTTTGAGCTAGAGAATGATGTCACTTGATCTATATTTTTGGAAGATAAATCTGTAGGAAAGATTGAGTGACTTCTTAGTTTTTCAGTCAGTTGTACGAGGAAATTATTTTAAACAGGTGAAATGTATTTGCTACTAAAAATTCTCCTTACTTGTAATTCCTTCCAATCCTTTTTATAAGGAAGATAGAGCTCAGGGGTTTTTCCTTTATGGAGAAGGATGACAAGTAGGAGGATTGTTATGGGTGATGTGTTGAAGTCCATCTCCCAATCCCCCAGAATGTGAACTTACTTGGAAATATGGCCATTGCAAATGTATTTTGTTAAGATGAGGCCATTTAGGGTAGACCCTAATCCAATGTGACTGGTGTCCTACTGAAAAGGAAAATTTGGAAGCAGACACACACAGGGAGAAGGCCATGTGAGGATGAAAGCTGAGATCAGAGTGATTCTTCTACAAGCCACGGAATGCCAAAGATTGACAGCAAAACCACTAGCCGCTAGACAAGAGGACTGGGGCAGACTTTTCTTCACAGTCCTGAGAAGAAACCAGTTCTGCCAATAACTTGATCTTGGAGCTTTAGCCTCTAGAACTATGAGACAGTACATTTCTCTTCTTTAGAGCATCCTGTTTATGGTACTTCGTTATGGCAGTTCCAGCAAATTATACACAGATGGAAACTAAAATATTCCACAATAAAAAAGAAATAGAGAAAGACCCTCATTGGCATTGTGAAATCAGAACAGTGAAGTTTAGGAGTCCAGGAAGTTGCACAGGCTGCTTGGAAGGTCAAAGGTAAGACAATAAGCTTAAAAGGAACTTTGAGAGGAAGAATGGAAATATCTAATAGGAATTTTTCAAGTAAGTGTTGCAGTGTGGTATGTGATGTTTCTCTTCTTCAGCTTTCAAAAAAATCTTCAGTAAAATCTACTGATTTTGTTTTGTTTTGTTTTAAGTAAGCTCTACACCCAGTGTGGGGCTTGATCTCACTACATTGAGATCAAAAGCCCTAAGCTCTCCTGAGTGAGTCAGCCAGACACCTCTCTTTGGTGATTTAAAGTTTTTAGATGAAACAAAAAGCTGACAGTCCTGGTTCAATGTGAAAATGAAGGCAATGACAAGGTTTCCCATTGAAGTCTGTCATGTCTATATTGAAACCTTATTCATCCCAGAGATGCTTCTTAAGCACCAGCTAAGAGTCAGGCGCAATGCCAGGCATGTAGAATGCAGTAATAAACAAGATAGACACAGTCCCTGCCCTCACAGAGCTTAAAATCTAGTAAGAAAGATAGACAATAAACAATTCATCACATTTCTATTAAAATTACTAGTGGTTTGAGTAAGTTTACTTACACAAGGAACATGTGTAAAGGCAAAGTACAGGATACTGTAATAATATATAACCTAACGGAGACTGAGACTTGGAGCTTGAGGAGGAAATACTCAATGGCCACCCACTGGGATGGGGGTGGTGATGAAGATTTTCTCAGACAGACAGAAACAGTTTGTGCTAATACTCTGAGGGGTCAAAGAGCTTGGTTTATTTGAGAAACAGCAAATAGGGTATTGAGTTTGAAATTCAGTGAGGGAGGCAAAGAAAGGGAAAAAATAAAGCTGAAGAGGTCAGCAGGAGCCAGATCATGCAAAAACTTGTAGGACTTAAAATTCTAGCCAAAAAGCAATTGGAACTCATTGAAGAATTTGAGCAGGGCAAAGATATCATCAGATTTTAATTTTAAAAAATTCTACTGTCTGCAGAATTGAGGAAGAAGGATTGGGGAGGAAGAAGAGGAAAGAGGAGGCACAAGAATAGGCAGAGGAGGCCAGTCAGGGAACCATCCCAGTTAAAGATGAAAGTAACTTAGCCTAGGGGAGGTAAATTCTGGGAGGTGGCTTCAACGCACATGCAATTATTGTTGGCTGTACTTATGGTTATTTGAGGAAACTTTGCACCCTTCTTGCATTCTCCTTGTGCGGGGATTTCCCATGCCAACCATGCTCTAGGAACTTCTTTGGTGTTCTCTTTAGAGTAAGTGGAAACAAGTTAAATGTATTAAAGAGTAAGATCTTTCTTATAAATTCTTATTGTCATTTGTGTTTTCTTTCCACACCTTGATTGTGACTTCACCATTTCATTTCCATTGACCAGAGAGCATTGCTTATTAGACTCAGATTCCCTTCGGCAAAGACATTTGATGTGTGTTTATTTTTTTATTACACACTTACTAATGTTCATTCCATTTGGTTTCTTCATTTTTTCAAGATATGATTCTACACAGAGCATTAAAAAAAAACTTCAAAGCAATGGCTGGTTTTTTGCAAACGGGAATTTTTATTTTTAAAATTCCAAATGTTTACATTTACTTGAGCTTCTCCTCTCTGTGCTGATTTGCAACATGCTTCAGATTCAAATGAAGGTCTTATCTACAGAGTTTTATCTGAACTGTGGACTATAAAAAACTAGCAATGCTTTTATGGAATACATGTTATCTGTTTGCTGTACACGCATAACATCTTTCCTTAATCTCATAGTTGACCCTAGCCTTAACACTTAAGTTCTCTAAGGGTATCAGTTGAAGAATCAAGACTTAAAAAAAAAAAAAAAAAAGTCATATTTTCTTAATACTTGAACGTTATATTTATCCGATGTTTTGAGAAATGTATGAGGGATGAAATTAAAAAAAAAAAAAGTATGCACTTTCCCCCAGACTAATTTTGACAGCTTAAAAAAAGAAGTGGCTATTATAAAACATTATTTAGACTGAAAAGAAGCTCAAAAGAAAACTTCAAGGGATGGCTGGGTGGCTCAGTCGGTTACCTTCGCCTCAGGTCATGATTCCAGGGTCCTGGGATTGAGTTCCGCATCAGGCTTCTTGTCGGCCAGGAGCCGGCTTCTCCCTCTGCCTCCTGCTCTCCCTGCTTGTGTTCTCTCTCTCTCTGACAAATAAATAAATAAAACCTTTTAAGGTAAAAGCCTTCTGGGGGATGGGGGGAGTCTTTCTGTCCAAAGAATTAGTATTTCAGCACATCCACAAAAATGAACAGCATAAAGATGATTTAAATGACAAAATATCAATATCAAAGTTCTCAGGATAGGGAAACAAGAGAAAAAGCCACGTGCCTAACAAATGTTAAAGGGCTATGATTAAAAACAAATGATAAGCTCCAGGTTGTGTAAAATCATCCAAAATCAGAACTGAAGCTATAACCTTGTTTTGATATCTTTATTATCTTACACTGTGCCTGAAGGACTACAACGACTCCCCAGAGTGCTACAAGCATACTTCCTTGAGCACTGCTTTAAATAGCACTGATGTATTACACGGCTGTTGTTTCTGAAGTATTTCATATTAAAAACCTGTGTGCGTGTATGTGTATGTGCGAAAAACACATGGAATACGTCTTTGGTAGGCATTTGTCTCCTGATGGGTCAATATATAATACATCATCATACACTTTGCCTTCATTTGAGTGGGCATGCCAATTGGTCTCTTTAGCATGGTAAAAGTGAAGGCAAAAAAGTGGGAGCGAGCTGTTATTTCGTATTTTAGTGAATAGTTTCAGCTCATGGTCATTGATAAAAGATGTGCAAATGGTAGAATTTAGGATGCTCCAGAGGTGCCAAGCACAAGAGTCATTCTGGATGTTAAAATGCCCAAGGAGGATGAGCATCTTCCAGGAACTAGTGGAAGAAATCCATGGCAAAAAGCAGAGCCATTTAGTGATGGTGACCATCTTTTGTCCTCACTGTAGCTAAGAAGAAATGACGAACAGTTCCATGAACAGTGGCTGGGAGAATACAAGGTCGGGTGCATTCTTCAACTCAGGGTATTCAAAGACAGTAGAATCAAAATTGCCAATGCGATGCCCAGAATGTCATTCCATATCATTATCTGCTTGCAGTTAGCACTCCCCTTTCTATAAATGCATCCCTGAGCTAACAGAGTATGACTACATTAAAATGACTTCATTTGGCTACTTTAATTTTCAAATGGAAAACATCACTCCGTTGATTCAATTCAAGCAACAAATATTTTGGGGGGATTATGCTCAAGCCCAGCACTTCGCTGAATGCATCACGTCTATAAAAGAAATAAAAGTTTCTTCCCATGAATAGAGTGGGAGTTCACTGGTGAGATAAGAAATTCGCAAAGATAGTAACTGGAGGGACGGCTGGGTGGCTGAGCCGGTTAAGCCTATGCCTTCGGCTTAGGTGGTGATCCCAGGGTCCTTGCTGAGCAGGAAGCCTGCTTCTCCCACTGCCTTCCACTCTCCCTGCTTGTGCTTTCTCTCTCTCTGACAAATAAATAAATAAAATCTTAAAAAAAAAAAAAAGGAAAATAACTGGAAAATAATACTAAAGGATATATAACTAAGGGAAGCCATGTTATAGAACCATACAGTAAGTTCTACTTAAATCGAACAAGTCCAGGCACAGGTCATGATGATGACAGAACTTGCACTGGTTCATGAAGTTTGGATAGAATCAGGTTCAGCATGGAGGATAAAGGTATTCTAGACAGGGCAACAATAAAAGTAAACAAAATTAAAGGCAGGGCCCGTGCACACCTGACCCGTGGAGCGGACTTCGGCGGTCTCCTCTGCAAATGGGCATGGTGGCCTAGCGTCCCCGTCCCTGCCACCCGTGATCATGCTCCGAGGCCCTCGAGGGGTCACTGCCGAGGTTTCAACTAGCCCACAAGGAACAAGCTTGGCAGCCATCCCCTCCAGCACCTCCCCACCCACGACTACCACCAGCCAGCGGCGCCTGGGTTCCACTTCCAGTAACAGCTCCTACGAAGTGCAGCGCTTTCTGGGGAAGCCATCCCTCACCACCCTGGTCTCCCCAAAGCCACGCCCCGGGCACTAGTAGGCGAGCTTCTTCTTGGGGAAGTCCACTTTCCCGTTCATGGCTACAGTGTTGGAGTCACCAGAATGCTCGGAATCTCTCCAGGCCTCCAATGGCACCATCACCTGTGACTTGGCTCTGGAAGCCATGGGAAGCAGGCTGGTGGTCAGCCCCGCAAAGCCAACACCGGGCCCCAATCTTGGGCGGCCACCACCAGCTACCAGGCTCAGGGAGGCGCTAGGCTCTTGAGTGCCCCTCCCTTCCCCGTAGAGGAGGCAGGCTACAGCATGGGGACATATGAGTTCTTTTATATCAAAACAGCAAAACACCAAATTAGGAAGCTGAGCGAACCCCACTCTTTACTATCCAAGCCACATGCAAGCCTTCCTGACACCCTGTAACCATGTGCCTTGCACCAAATGGAAAATAAACTCCAAGGAGCCAGTAAAAAAAAAAAAAAAAAAAAAAGACAAGACAGAAAAGGGATGGCTCAGTTGGTTAAGCCTCTGCTTTCAGCTCAGGTCATGATCTCTGGGTCCTGGGATGGAGGCAGGATGGGGCCCCTGCTCAGCGGGGAGTTGGCTTCTCCCTCTGCCTCCTGCTCCCCCTGCTTGTGTGCTCTCTGTCTCTCTCTCTCTGACAAAGAAATAAAATCTTTAAAAAAGAAAAGAAAAGATGAGCTTAGAAAAGAGAGCTTTTCTTTCTTTCTTTCTTTCTTTCTTTTTTTTAAGATTTATTTATTTATTCGACAGAGATAGAGACAGCCAGCGAGAGAGGGAACACAAGCAGGGGGAGTGGGAGAGGAAGAAGCAGGCTCATAGCGGAGGAGCCTGATGTGGGGCTCGATCCCATAACGCCAGGAACACGCCCTGAGTCGAAGGCAGCCGCTTAACCGCTATGCCACCCAGGCGCCCCAAAAGAGAGCTTTTCTAAAGCATTGCACTAGTGCTGACATGTTGTTGGAGACGACATTAGTTAGGAATATCTTGTCCTCCAAGAAACCTCAACTATCATGACTTGTTATAGGTAGTCTTGGCTTTAGATTACAAGCGTCTGGAGGGTTCAAGCAATACTGCCTCAACTTTCAAAGAACTATGCCTAGATACGATGTGGTAAATAGTGATTTATTTCATCAATATGCTTAATAATGGCTAGGTTCCCTCACAGAAAAAACAGTTCTCTATCTTTGGTCATATGGATTGAAATGCACCCAGTATTAGTTAGATGTACAAAAAATTGTACATTTCTTTATTTTAAATGACCTCATCTTTCCTTGAATCCTCACTGCCACTGATAATTGAAGAAAAACTTGGTGTCCAGTTAAAATTAACTGTCCCTCTTGTTAAAAGTCTCTTCATCCCTAATTTTAACTCCCTATCAAAGATATTTCTTACTGCTGGAAGGGTCCCCTCACCCTTATTCTTTGCCAAGATTGTTTCTGAGTAGAGATGGGGGCTTCCATGTGTTTATGACGGTGGGAAAGAAAAGGGCCTTCAGTCGCTCTTTATCTGTGCTGTTCTCTTTATCTGTGTTGTCCAACAGAGTAGTCACCAGCCACATATGACCACTGAGCACTTGAAATGTGGTGAGTCCAAATTATATGCTGTGAAATACACATTGTGAAATGTGAAATACACACTGACTTTCAAAGGCTTAGTATGTAAAAAAGAATATATAAATACTTTTATACTTATATATATACTTGTATATATTTATGCACACATATTCTCATTTTTATTTTTATTTTTTTTTATTTTTTTAAAGATTTTATTTACTTATTTGAGAGAGAGAGAGTGAGAGAGAGCGAGCGAGCATGGGTGGGAGGGTCAGAGGGGGAAGCAGCCTCCCTGCTGAGCAGGGAGCTCATTGCCAGACTTAGTCCCGGGACTCTAGGATCACGACCTGAGGCGAAGGCAGTCGTTTAACCAATTGAGCCACCCAGGCGCCCTAAATTCTCATTTTTTATGTGGATTACAAGCTGAAATGAAAGCATTTTGGGGGAACCTGGCTGGCTCAGTGGGTAGATCATGTGACTATTGATCTTGGGGTTGTAGTTTTGAGCCCCACACTGGATGTAAAGATTACTTGAAAAATTAAAAAATATTCTAAAAAAATTTTTTTTTAATTTTAAAGATTGTATTATTTTTTTTATTTATTTGACAGAGATAGAGACAGCCAGCGAGAGAGGGAACACAAGCAGGGGGAGTGGGAGAGGAAGAAGCAGGCTCC
Source organism: Ailuropoda melanoleuca (assembly GCF_002007445.2). Taxonomy (NCBI): domain Eukaryota; kingdom Metazoa; phylum Chordata; class Mammalia; order Carnivora; family Ursidae; genus Ailuropoda; species Ailuropoda melanoleuca. The sequence goes on along the minus strand of NC_048220.1, from coordinate 108,973,930 downwards.
CAGCAGAGAAGCCTGATGCGGGGCTCGATCCCATGACTCCGGGATCACGCCCTGAGCCAAAGGCAGATGCTTAACTGCTGTGCCACCCAGGCACCCCTAAAAAATATTTTTGATAGATTAAATAAGATGCAGTTGACCTTTGAACATGCAGGGGTTAGGGGTGCTGCACAGTTGAAAATCTGAGTATAACTTTTGATTCCCCCAGAACTGAACTACTAATAGCCTACTGCTGACCAGAAGCCTTATGGATAACATTAACAGTGGATTAACACATATTTTGTAGGTGATATGTATCATGAACTGTATTTTTACCAAAAAGTAAGCTAGAGAAAAGAAAATGTTAAGAAAAAGAAGAGAAAATACATTTACAGCACTATACTGTATTTATTTTTTAAAAATCTGATATAGGGGCGACTGGGTGGCTCAGTGGGTTAAGCATCTGCCTTCAGCTCAGGTCATGATCCCAGGGTCCCAGGTCCCTGCTCTGCAGCGAGTCTGCTTCTCCCGCTGCCCCTTCTCTTAATCTGTCTCAAATAAATAAATAAAATATTTTTTTAAAAATCTGATATAATTTGACCTACACAGTTCAAACCCATGTTGTTCAAGTTTCAACTGTATGTTAACTAGTTGTTTGTTTGTTTGTTTTAAGTAAGCATTAGGCTCACCGTGGGGCTTGAACTCACGATTCCGAGATCAAGAATTGCATGCGCTACTGACGGGGCCAGCCAGGTGCCCTGTATGTTAACTATTAAAATTAATTTCACCTTTTTTTTCTTTCTTTACCTTTTCAACGTGGCTACTAGAAAACTTTAAATTACACATAGAGCTTGCGTTATTTTTCCCTGGACAGGGCTGGTCTGGTCTTCTCTCTCCGATGCAGTGTGGTGGATTGTTTCCTCAGACGTGGGCAGCAGTGTCTGCTGAGGCGTCTCTGGTCCTGCCTGGTAACCCCTACCGATGACTACCGTCCCCATCATGGCCTCTGGTTATAACGTTTCCACCAACTCTAGTCTCAACCAAATCACTTTGGTTGATTGATATTGGGATTTATAATAAGGCAAATACATTTGATCTTCGTCCCCATTTCTGGCACAGAGGTTCTAAAGCCCGTGGAATTTCCTGTGAGGAGAGCAGATACAGGTGTCTCTTGTTATGTTAATGAGGTAACTTTGGAAACTCGCCTAAGGATGGGGGCTGGTTGCCAGGAGTACCAACTTTCAGTCCCACCCCAACACCCCTCTGGGGAGGAGATAGGGGCTGGAGGTTGAATCAATCATCAATGGCCAATGATTTAATCAAGTGTGCTTATGTAATGAAGCCTCCATAAAAGGCCAAAAGGAAAGGATTTGGAGTGTCTCCATGCTTGGAGAGGGCATGGAAGCTCTGAGCCCTTCCTCATATCTCTTCCATCTGACTGGGTTACATCCTTTACAATTAAAGAGTAATCTAGTAAGTAAAATATTTTTCTGAGTTTTGTGAACTGCTCTAGCAAATTAATTAAATCCACGGAGAGGGTCATGGGAATCTCGGATGCATAGTCATTTGGTCAGAAGCACAGGTAACAACCTGGACCTTCAATTGGCATCTGAATTGGGCAGAAGTTGGGGAGTAAGAGAATTGGGACAGAGCAGTCTTGTAGGACTGAACCCTTAACCTGTGGAATCTGACACTAATCTCTGGGTAGATAGTGTGAGAATTGAGTTGAACTGTGTCAGCTGTGTCTGAGAATTGTTTGCTTGGTGATGTGGGGAACTCCCCTGCCGACACACCCACTTTGGAATTGGGTGTAGAACTCTTAAAATCCTTGAGCATCTCTCCATCGTACCACTAAGTAGCATATGAAGGTCACAGGCTATGGATAAAATATCCCAGGACTTTGCTGATTTACCATTCCAGAGCTATGATAGATAAAGCAATGAGTCAGACAACACGCCTGGAGGTTCTTAGATTCCTCCTCAAGCTATCTGGGTTTCTATCATTTTGCCACACCCTCCTTTGCTTAAGACCCAGAATGATGACTCACCAAATCCCTCATTAAGGATCCAATTATGCTTGTCTCTCTGGTTGCATTCCTTCCAAATCTGTCTCCTTTCCTCCCGTAGTATAAAACTTTCTCCTTTCCTCTTCCTAAGTTAATTTCCATCCATCTTGTTCTCCATGCTCTTTATACTATGGGTTATACTTAAACTCTGTAATCTGAGTTCATGAGATCAGCTCTTGGTATTCAAAGGAGAATTTTTTTAAGGTTTTTTTTTTTTTTTAAAGTAATCTCTGCACAAAACATGGGGCTCCAACTCATGACCCCTAGATCAAGAGTCACATGCTCTTTTGACTGAATCTTCAGACACCCCTCAAAGGAGAATTTTTAGAATTTAGACTATAGACATACTAAGCTCTACTGGAGAATACCATATCGTCACTAATGTTGGTGACGTAAATGCATGATTTGGACTGTCAGTGTTTTCTGAAATTCTGTATTCTCTACATAAAAATTGCTTCTAGTCTTCACATAAGCTATTTCATTCCTTCCTTCATTATACATAAAAATAACCGTAGCAGGGCACCTGAATGGCTCAGTCGGTTAAATATCTGCCTTCAGCTCAGGACATGATCCCGGGGTACTGGAATCAAGCCCCACGTTGGGCTCCCTGCTCAGCGGGGAGTCTGCTTCTCCCTCTCCCTCTACCCCTCCCTCTGCTTATGCTTGCCCTCTCTCACTCTCTCTCTCAAATAAATAAATAAATAAATAAATAAATAAATAAATAAAATCTTTTAAAAAAATAAAAAAAATCACCGTAGCTGTGTCTATATAGATATACATGGTAAAATCACACCTATTCATTTTAAGAATTCAGAGGACAGAAAAAAACAAATAAGAAAAAGCACCCAAAATACCAACACCTAATGATAACTGCTGGTAACAATTTTGTGACTATCTTTCCAGACATTATGATTCCAGATTAGTATGCTTAGTAATCAATTTTAAATAAATGGAATTATTCTATAAATGTGTCTTTTTCACTGACAGAATCTTGTGGATATATTTTCATATTAATTAATATAGAAACATACTAATGTTAATGGCCACAGAGTATTCCACTGTAGAATTGTACCCTAATTTTCTTGTCCAATTCCATATTTATGGATTGGAAAGAGGCTAAACACACACACACACAAAGCCAAAAATGGGCATTCTAATAGCTATATCATTTTTCACTTGTACAATTATCCCTTGGAATAAACTCTAGAAGTGAGATTGGTATGTAAGGTGATATTCATTTTATATTTTGATAATTGTGTCAATTTGCCTTAAAGGAAAATTGTATTGATTTATATATTCGCAGGGAATTAGAGGGTATGCTTCCTACAATAATGGGTCATTTCAGTGTTTTAAAATTTTATAGATGTGGAAAGTATATTTACAATTGTTTTTAGTTACATATCTTTGACTATTAATAGAGTGTATTTTTATTTACCAATTGTGTTTTTTCTCTTTCTTTTTTTTTAAGATTTATTTATTTATGTGAGAGAGAGAGAGCGCATGCACACGGGGTGGGGGGCCAGGGCCAGAGTGAGAGGGAGAGAGGGTCTTAATCAGACTCCCTGTTGAGCATGGAGCCCCACAGAGGCTCAATCTCATGACGCTGAGATTATGACTTGAGCCAAAATCAAGAGTTGGGTGCTCAACTGACTGAGCCACCCAGGCACCCCACCAATTATGTTTTTTCACGTATCACTGGCTTGTTAAAACCTATCACTGGGGCGCCTGGGTGGCACAGCGGTTAAGCGTCTGCCTTCGGCTCAGGGCGTGATCCCGGCGTTATGGGATCGAGCCCCACATCAGGCTCTTCTGCTATGAGCCTGCTTCTTCCTCTCCCACTCCCCCTGCTTGTGTTCTCTCTCTCTCGCTTGCTGTCTCTATCTCTGTCAGATAAATAAATAAAATCTTTAAAAAAAAAAAAAGAGTCAGATGCTTAACCAACTGAGCCACCCAGGTGCCCCAAACTTATCTTTTCCAAATCACTAGCCAACTGTTAAAATATCATTTGGTGAATAATTCATCTTTTGTTTTGCTGATTTGAATACAAATTTACTGTATAATAAATACACGTATATATACTTTGTCCTGTTTCTAGACTCACCAGCTTTTTCTGTAAACCTGTTTGTGAGCCAATAACAGTCTTTTTTTATTGGTAGATTTATGGTACATTTTAATATAGGGCATATCATAATCCTCCAGATTCACCCTTCCCCACCCTGATCTGTTCCCAGGAGGCTGATGTGTTGGGAACCACAACACAGATGCCTTTGCTCTCTGGCTTCTGGTTGGGAGTGGCCCAGAAACAGATGGAAGGGATTAAGGAGAGTGAGGTCTAAGTGTTTATTCTCCCAGCTCCCTACTTGTGGGTCCCTATGAATGTCTGTGTTGCCTATCCTATCAAAAGTCCCTGCTCCATGGGGCGCCTGGGTGGTTCAGTCGTTAAGCCTCTGGCTTCGACTCAGGGCCTGATCCTGGCGTTGTGGGATCGAACCCTGCATCAGGCTCCTCTGCTGGGAGCCTGCTTCTTCCTCTCCCACTCCCCCTGCTTGTGTTCCCTCTCTCACTGGCTGTCTCTCTCTCAAATAAATAAAATCTTAAAAAAAAAAAAAAAAGTCCCTGCTCCTAAAACCCAGCCTCTCCATGTGGCTTTCTCAGTCTCTGAGTTCCAGGAATTGTTCCTTCTTTTTCCCCACTTTAGTCCTGGGACCAATAGTAATGCCCTGGGTTACCAGTCTTGGGGTCTTGCACTTCATCTTCCTGTTTCCCTTATATGCTGCCCAAACCTTTATAAATAGTCCATTCGTTACCTTCTCTTCTCAATATTCCAACTCCAGTGGGTCATCTGTCTACCACTGATACAAGTGCTGGTTGTGAATACTTCCATCTATCTAGTCCTTGCAGAAATTGGAATGCTTCTAGTGCTTCACCGTTAACCATCCTGTAACATAGCTACAATGTACCCTCCAAGCTGTCCTTGAACATGTAGTCTATCACCTCTGCCGTCCTTTCTCTGCAGGTGGTCTCACCTGCTACAGCATCTGCAAACTTCCCTGCACATCCTTCCTTTCATTCTTCCTCTCATGATGGAAGAGTGGTTTCTCCTTCTGTCTCAGCTGAATCCATCCAGCTATGCTCAGGATTCCATCCTTTCACTTTTCTCAGGGATCTTGGGCTATCAGCCTTTCTTTCCACTCACTTCGAGGTAGCAGATTGAAACAGGTCATGCCTTTCCCATCTTAATAACAAGTCCCTGTTGGCTTGAGTCCCCCTCTAGTTTCTATCCTCTCCTCCTTCACCATTAAAGGTCTTGAACTCTGCTGTGCATTACTCTTCAGCTTCCTCTAATTCCTCTAATTCCATGGAAATTTTTTCAAGATCACGTGTCAAAGGTGGACAGAGTGAAGAGTACAAGAGGTTTATTTGGGCATAGTGCCTATGAACTGTGAAAGGGAGAGGAAGCCGGATATGGGTATGGAAAGCATTCAGATGGTGATGCAAATCTGAAAAATTCTCAGTCAATTGAACAGGAAGCTCTAGGGCAAAAATTGCTCCTTAAAAAAGCCCTGTGCTGGGCAGAAATGCCCTGACTTCCTTGATGCCCTTGTCATGCTCCATCATTGGCTGTAGGCTGTCCAGGAAGAGCTTGGTCTCAGCCTGAAAGCTGAGGCAGATTCTGAAGGGGCTCTAAGCTGGCCCCTTGCCAGCCTGATGCTGTTGATCACTCTGGCCTTAAAAACCATTCTTCTCTGATTTGCCTCTATTACTTTCTTATCTCCTTATGATTCTCTTCCTCTGACCATCCCTGTTAGGTTGTTCCTCAGGGTTCTGTCCCAGGCCTCGTTTGTTGTATACCCTGAACACTCTCTCTAGAAAAGCCTCATACCTGTGGATAGCTTCAAAATGCTGATGACCTACAAATATATGGCTTTAGCCAAAATCTCTGTCCTGAGCTCTAGCCCCATAGCCAGCAGCCCCCTAGACATGTTTACATGTATGTCTCACCGGCACCTTAAGCCATTCTAACTGAATACTTTCCCTCCAAACGTGCTTCTCCCCCTCCATATTTTCTTTTTCTTTTCTTTTTTTTTTTTAAAGATTTTATTTATTTATTTGACAGAGATAGAGACAGCCAGTGAGAGAGGGACACAAGCAGGGGGAGTGGGAGAGGAAGAAGTAGGCTCAGAGCAGAGGAGCCTGATGTGGGGCTCGATCCCATAACGCCAGGACCACGCCCTGAGCCGAAGACAGACGCTTAACCGCTGTGCCACCCAGGCGCCCCATCTTTTCTTTTTTTTTTAAGATTTTATTTATTTATTTATTTGACAGAGAGAGACAGTGAGAGAGGGAATACAAGCAGGGGGAGTGTGAGAGGGAGAAGCAGGCTTCCCACCGAGCAGGGAGCCTGATCCGGGGCTCGATGCCAGGACCCCGGGATCACGACCTGAGCCGAAGGCAGCCGCTTAACGGCTGAGCCACCCAGGCGCCCCTCCCCCTCCATATTTTCTATCTCAGTAAATAGCACAGTCACTCACCCAGTTGTTCATTATCTTCATCCCCATCCTCTTCACAGTCTTATATAATCAATCACTAGGGCTTGCCTTTTTAAACTTCAGCCATTTCCCCCATCTGTTCTCTTTATCCTCACTCCACTATCTTATTTCAAGCCATGGTGTTTTTCTTTTCTAAATTACAGGAGCAACCTCCAAACTGGTTTCTCTCTTTTCTGCTTTATGTCCTATCTTCATCCTGCCTTATTATTCATCAAATAACAGATTTGAAAATAGCCATGTCTTGGGGCACCTGGCTGGTTCAGTCGATAGAGCATGAGACTGTTGGTCTTGGGGTCATGAGTTTGAGCCCCAGGCTGGGTGTAGAGATTACTTAAAATTTTTTTTAATTAAAAAAATTTTAAATATAATAATAATAAAATTAAACATTTAAAAATAAAATAACCATGTCTCTGGTGAGGGAATGCATATGAAAGCAACACTGAAATATGATTTTCTTTAAAGACTTTATTTATTTGAGAGAGAGATAGAGTACAAGCAGGGGCTCGGGGGAGGGCTGACAGAGAGGAAGAAGCAGGCTCCCTGAGGAGCAGGGATCCCAACGCTGGGCTCCATCCCAGGACTCTGGGATCATGATCTGAGCCCAAGGTAAGACACTTAACCAACTGAGCCACCCAGCCGCCCCTGAAATGTGATTTTTACCTGTTGCATACATTTCCTGTGACTGCTATAACAAATCACCACAACCTGGGGGCTTAAAACAACAGAAATTTATTCTCACAATTCTGTAGGCCAGGAGTTCAAAATCAAGGTGTTGGCAAAGCCGCATTCCCCCTGAGAGCTTCAGAAAAAATCTGTTCCTTACATCTCGCATCATCTGGAGACTGCTGTCATAGCATCCGCGGGTTCGTGTCCCCTTCACTCCAATCTTTGCTTCTGCCTTTGCATTGTCTTCTTTGTGTGTCTGCCTCAAAACGTCCTCTGCCTGTCCCTTATAAAAATACATGTGGGGGAGCCTGGGAGGCACAGTCGTTAAGCATCTGCCTTTGGCTCAGGTCCTGATCCCAGGGTCCTGGGATGGGTTGGGCTCCTTGCTCATTGGGGAGTCTGCTTCTTCCTCTCCCTCTGCGCCTATCTCGTACATCATACTTTTGTGCACGCTCACTTGTGTGTTCTCTCTCCCTCAAATAAATAAATAAAATTTTTACAAAACAAACAAATAAATAAATAAATAAAAGCTTTAAAAAAATACATGTGCTTGCACCTAAGTTCCACCTGGATAATCCAGGATAAATCCTCTTCCCAAAACCTTTAATTTAATCCTTTCTTTTGCCACATAAGTTAATATTCACAGACTTCAGATATTAAGGTGTAGATTTACGTTTTGGGGGGCCACCATTCAAACCACTATACGTACCAGATTAGCTTTAGTGAGAATGAATATTCAATGTAGGCAAATGACCCCAAAAAACGGGAGGCACACATATCCCCAGCTGGTGAAACTATCAGTTGTTACAAATCTGTTCAGAACAATGCGATAGGACTTAAGACCACTAAAAATATTCATTCTGTGGGTGCCTGGCTGGCTCAGTCAGGGAAGCATGTGACTCCTGATCTCAGGGTTGTAAGTTCGAGCCCCATGTTGGGTGGAGAGGTTACTTCAAAATAAAATCTTTTTAAAAACTTCATTCTCTTATCTGGTAATCTCATATCTAGGAATCTGTCTTAGAAAATATATTTAAATATGGACAAACAGGGGTGCCTGTGTGGCTCAGTCAGTTAAGCATCTGCCTTCAGCTCAGGTCATCATCCCAGGACCCTGGGATCGAGCCCCGCATCAGGCTCCCTGCTTAGTGGGGAGCCTGCTTTTCCTTCTGACTCTGCTTCTCCCCCTGCTTGTGTTCTCTCTCTCTCAAATAAATAAATAAAATCTTTTAAAAAATTTTTAAAAAATGAAAATAAATATAGACAAACGAGTCACATGTATATGCAAAAAAATTTATATGCATATGTAGAAAAGACTAGGGAAAAGTGCATCAAAATGCCTATCATAATTATCTCTGGATGGTAGTATTATGCACAGTTATTCATACTTATCTATGTCTTTAAAATATTTTATGGTAAGCATGCATTCGTTTAATAGTCATTTAAGTTTATTTTCAAGTTTAATCCTAGGAAATGTAGATTGGAGTTTGAGTCACAATGAAGGAATACATGACTAGCCATAGAGATTGACAATTTACTTTCTGAAATATTTCAAATCCTATTTGTCTATATCTCCACAACCAAAGCAAGACAGAATAAAAACATAGACTCTGGAAATCAAACTTCTGGGATTTTTGAGTAACCCCCTGTTTAATGTGCTGGGCTTCATCTATCTCTGGAGAAAATTAAAAATAAGCGAGATAAGTAAAACTGGTATGCTCTGCTGGGATCACCCTGTTATGAAGCCAAAGCAGACTCAAGGAGTCACCTTGTTCATTTTATTACCTAAAGGCAAGCAGTTGCACTCTAGAGAAATATAAAAGTCTCTTAAAAAAAAAAAGTATTCTAGAAAGAGAAATCCAATATCTCCATTGGGCTTCCAAGTTCTTAAATATATCAATTATATTTGACAATGTTCTGCAGGTTAAGTAACTGGAGGAGAGATGTGAGTCTATGAATTTTCTTTTGGGAACAATTAAAGAAACAAAGGAGAGACTGTTTCTTTGACTCTATGTTTAATCTAGCTACATACAGCATGAAGTTATTTTATGATTCCATTTATAAGAGACTCCTGTATGAACTCTGATTGAAGATCAAGATATTAGGAACAAAATTATTAAGCAAAAGGCTATCTCTATGTAAAGTATGGTGAAAAAATTAAAATTCCCCCTACAATAAGAAATTTTTTTAAAGTGCCAAATCCAGCCAGGAGTGATGTGTTCAACCCGTATCATCAACTAAAGAAATCACTTAGTTCAACAAGACAAATGTCTTTTTCATTATGAAATGTTGTCACATATAATTAGATATAACCTGAGGGCACCAATTAACCTTAAAATATAGTTACAGGGAACTTGTTTAGCACGTGCTTATTTAGTAATTATTAACTTCATCCATTCAATGCGTTACTCAATAAAATCACCAAGAAGCAAATATCTTGCAGATTCTGTCTCAGGACGCCTTAGAAGAAATGATGGCTTCCCCATTCACTACACACAAAACATCTTAAGGATTAAGACAATTGTAGTCAAAGGACTCTCCTCTTCCATTATGTACAAAGATCCTCAAAGCCTTTAACCTCAAGAGATTATGCAGAAAATGTGCATACAGTTTCCCCAGAGGAAATTCAGTTTGGGTGACTAACTCCATGAGAAGATGAAGCACAAAGAAAGGGACAAGAATAACCAAGGAAGACAATGCTGAAGTTGTGCATTTTTTTCTGAGAATTAAGATCCAGTTAGGTGGATTCATCCTCAAGACAGTGGCTATAGCTCCATAACACATCATTCAAAGGAAATAACTGTGTTCTAAGTAGAGAACTTATATAGGCTTGATTTGCAAATAAACTATTATTTGATGGATTGGTAAAGATATTTGTTTTCTTTTCATAACCCATGGAAAGGATAATTTTAAATACTTAAAAATAAATATGGCAAAAATAGGTACATACATATGTCAAGCATACATACATATTGCAAACATACATGCATATACGAATATATAAACTCATAAATATGTACAAGGACTGTTTTGCATTCTTCAGTCAAAAAATCATGAAATGACAGAAATATTTATTTTTGGAGTAAACCTGAGAAAGCTGCAGTCTCAAAAGATTGGTGTGGGAATTGGAAATTAAGAAAGGCCATAACAACAAGAGTGAAGTAAATAGTCTAGCATTGCATAAAGAAATACTAGACAACTATTTAAAATGATTATATAGACATATTTGTTGTCTGTGACATATTTTTTACTATAAAAAAGCAAGTACTAGAACAGCATTATGGTATGTCTCTTTTTATGTAAAATTCCGTGTATGTGTGCATGTCTGTGTATAGAAAGATGTCTCTGTCATACAGTGAGCTTTGAATAAATATTTTGTTCAATGAACAACATTAATTTCAAGTTGGTATGTTCCTGGGGTGAACTTTAGTTCCTTCTTTTTCTTTCTTGATATTGTTTATTTTTTTCTAAATAAACAAATATACTGAGAAGTAGGAAAAACCTTTTCATTTTTTAAAAGAAAAAGCAATAACAGTGTCACTTCCCTCTGTGTGACTCAGTAATGCAATATCCTTGAAACACCATTCATCACTTAGTTTAGATTTCAATAGAATTCATTCTGCTGTTTCAGGTCTTCTCTTGTTCAAAAGTCCTGGCTTCAGAGCCCTGGGTTTTTTTTAGAGATAAAAGAATTTGGTTAAGGAAAACTCATTGAAGATAATGGTGTATACACAAACTACTATAAAGCCAGGGAAAAGAAAAAAAAAAAAAGGATTGCACCTTTCTGAGTGTTAACTCAGTGTTTCTCACACTTTTCTGCATAAGCATCCTAACTGCAGAGCCAAGATCCTGGCAGGCTCTCTCGCAGTCTTGAAGTTTCTTTAAAGTCTTATGTTTGAACTAAAACATTATGAGAGTTTTGAATTTTATTCCATCATATAGCTATAATTTTAATGTCAAATGACTTTTGAATGTATTCATCCTAGAGTAAAAATTGATGCTCTAGGAAGAGACTAGCTGCAGTTTTCTTGTGGGTTGAATGCCTGGTGGGTTGGGGGGGGAGGTTAATCATCTCAGCAGAGAAGGAAGTCAGTACTGAAGGCACAGTACTCTCGGAATTGGTGTCCCTGGGAACGGTTGCTCTTATGAAATGAAGCTCTAGCTTTGCCCCGGGTGCCTGGGCACCTGATGGAAATCACAGAACAGGGAAGGAACATGCAGGATAGAATGTCACAGAATGTATTCGATCATAGTTTTTAAAATGTTGTTCATTTTACCAGTCCTCTTGTACATTCAAGTCCTAAAAGGAAAGTAATATTTTAAAAGGTCAATTATGGACTGGCAAGGTCAGCAAAACATAATTACTAAGATCTCATTTCAGCACATCGAAAAACTCAAGGTGAAATAAATTTTTTATTCCAAAAGACTCTATGTATCTCAGAATCTAATGGGTATTTTGAAATTATTGTACCTTTATTACAAATATTTTGTAAATGTTTAATTGTTCACAGATGCTTACTAGAAAGTTAGTAAACCCCAGATTTCATAAATCACTCACAATATGAAATTTAATTTTAAAATAAGGTATTTTTTTTTCTTCTCTTCCAGGACAACACCACAAAATTTATAATACGTATCTATTCTCCCAGATGATGCTATCCTTTAAAATATACATTTTTTTCCTTCCTTAAGAAAACTGCCCATACAGTCTTTGAAATTGAGAAAAGAAAAACTTTCAATAAAGCATTTCATAATTTCAAATTTATTACTGACTTTTATCACTCTTTTTGTTTAGAAAAGAAAAATGTAATTACCCAGTACACCTCAATAAGAGGGGAGCATGGAGTAATAAAGATACCAATTGGGGAACATTGAATTAAAACCATGTGGAAACTTGGCAAGAGGATCGGGACAGCTAAATTACAATTTAAAAATCTTTTAAAAACTTTTGGTAACTGAGCAATGAAGAAAAATAAATTTTATATTCCTATAAACCAGTTACTGTTCAAAAACTCCAAAATAACATCTTTTTGTGAGATAATGTAGCTGGAGCTGAGGATCTTGGGGAAGGTTTTCAGTGCTAAATGAAACTTTAAAAGATTTCTTTTTCTTTTACAATTATTCATTTCTTGGGTTCAGTGAAATGTGTTGGATCACAAAGAGTGATCTTGTTTTATTTTTCTTTTCCCCCCAAAAACATAGTTATAAAATAAAAATTATAGAAAAAAAATTAATCTACTTCCAGCAAAAAGGGAAATTTTAAAAAGGAGTAAAGTAGTGTTTCACACTGAAAAGCAACTCAATGTAGTAAATTACTGTATCTGAATATCCTATTTTTGCATCACATTTAAATTGTTGGAGCCTGAAAAAGTAAATGCCAATGCTTGATTCAAAGAGATATTTATCACATTCTCTAAACCGATGGGAAGAATACACAGACACAATAGGGATTACAACTCTCTTTGATGAAGTCTCCCTGATTTGAACCTGTTTTTTCCTCTTTCATGGAACAAGAGATAATCTCCCTGAAATAAATATTTCCCCCTTTGAAAAATGATTCAAACACAAGATAATTGGACAAAATAAGGTCCTGAATACAGAAAGTAGAAAATAATAAATAAAAACAGATAAAACACTAGATTATATCTCTCTGCTGTGTTTTTAAAAGAAAAAAGGTAATGAGCAGACACCACTAGTAATTTACGAGCTGAAGTCTTCTTTTGACAGCCCACGGATCAATTAAATCCTCTTCAAATTAGTTTTGATGTGTTAATGTGTGAGCTCCCCACCTCCCCAAGTTTCCATGGACCATTACTGGGTTTTTATGCTGGCTTTCCACTGAATTGTTTCTAGTGTTTTGTTGCATGTTAATACAAGGTCATTTAAAGCTGCATAAATACTGAGAAAAATAACTCTAAAGCAGATTATTTCCCACTTTGTTTTATTTTCTCACACCAATCTTCTGTCTTCTATTAGCTAAAGAGAGGTAGAAAACACTTGAATCTTGGTAAGTTTTCCTTAGACAGTTGTAATCTTTAGCAATATTTAGATAATCAAAATATAGCAGGTAGCTATATGCCAGTTTTCACAACCTGTTCAAAAACACCTAGATTCTCAAAATTGTTAACCTTAACCCGTCACAGATACTTAATTCTAACAAGGAGTGGCTAACAGGTAAAGAAAGAATATTTTAAATTTATGACTGGGTAATTCTTTTCACATATGATGGAATCCGAAACAATACCTCAGTTTCATCTGACAGGGAATTACTGTCACGTTTGCCTCTCCAATGCTTCCTGTTGGGGGTGAGTGGTCTATTCTTCAGCATGACAAAGTCTGATTTCTGAATGGCTGGTAGTGTCAAAGGGCCATTAGTATGCTAAGCCTTTTAGTGGCATGGGATAGCTCCATCCTGCTTTCCTCAATTGTTGCAATTGGGCCACGTGACTAACTGATGATTTCAAGGCAAGCTTTGGAATCTTGATGTCTTCCAGAAATTAATATTCTTTCTGGTAATATAATCTATTGACTCTTGCTCAATTCTTTAAGGCTGAAAAGAGGTACAGTCTTAGTGAAACTTCGGAGCAATGAGAAAAAAGAAGGCTCAGCAAACAAAATTGCTAGCTTCTCTCATGATTAGGTTTTAAGAATTTAAAAAGACAAGTCTAATCTGTCTGGAAAAAACTGTTGACAGCTTTTATCATGTTCTTCATTTTTAAAAATTCTACATAGAACAGTGACAATGACACTTTGAAAGCAAGTTTTCAAAACTGAATTAACTATAAAGATGTTTGTAGTACTTCTTCTTTTCTTTTCTTTGCTTTCTTTCTTTCTTTCTTTCTTTCTTTCTTTCTTTTTTTTTTTTTTTGGTATGGTGAACTCTTCATTACCCAGCACTGATTTCTTTAGCATATCTTGAATATATTCTTTTCGTGCTTATTAACTGCCAGCACCCATAGTAGAGTAGATTAGGTACAAAACAATCCTTTGGGAATTAAAGGAGGTGAACTAGATGATTTCTGATCTTACACTGATTAGTTAGTTTTTTTATTTATTATTTTTATTTTAAATTTAGCCTGCAAGCCAATAGGGAAGTTTATTGGAATAGAACATCTAGCTTCAAAGAAGATTCAAAAGGTGATGCATTTTTTTTTTAAAGATTTTATTTATTTATTTGACAGAGATAGAGACAGCCAGTGAGAGAGGGAACACAAGCAGGGGGGAGTGGGAGAGGAAGAAGCAGGCTCCCAGCGGAGGAGCCTGATGTGGGGCTCGATCCCATAACGCCGGGATCACGCCCTGAGCCGAAGGCAGACGCTTAACCGCTGTGCCACCCAGGCGCCCCAAGGTGATGCATTTTAAATTCGTCTGCCAGCGTTACCAAAGGAAGAACTGGTGAGGGGTGACAAAATTATGAAACCAATCAGTTACTCAGGCTTACAGGAATGAGATCTATATAGGGCATGTTATTCGGTGAGAGAGCTTTTCTAAGAATACCAGTCACATACATATGCAAATGTAGAGAGAAAACACCTATCAAAATTCAATGCACAATGCTTTTTAAATTACTGACATTTACATTATTCACAAATTTGCCTTTATGCCTAATGAATGAATCCCTGAAAACTGAGAATATCTTGTTATTTCTGTGATCTAGTGTAGCAGAGATTGGCTGGCTTTTCAGAAAACTTGTTTCTTCTTCTCCTTCTCCTTCTCCTTCTCCTTCTCCTTCTCCTTCTTCTTCTTCTTCTTCTTGTCACACAGCTAGATCTTGCACCCTTCCTGGCTTCCTTGCAGTTAGGTGTAATTATGTGACTGAGTTTCAGCTAATAGGATGTGCTTCGTTGCCAGGGCTGGCCCTTAAAAGTCTCCTGCACATGATCTTTTATGCCATTTCTCCATCTGCCAGTCTGACTCAGAACATGATGACTTTGAAAACTTACCATAAAAAGGGCAGAGGCACAAGATAGAACTAGCTTAGAGGAGAACTACCCACCCCCAACCCCAACCAGGAACACTTATTTTAGGCTTTATGTGACTGAGAAGTAAAGTTTGACCATTTTTGAACTATTGAACATTTCTTATTGCAAGTGGGATACTGCCAGAAATAACAATTGAAAATGTGTGACATTGGCTTCGTAGTTGAGCATCAGGCAGTGAGGAAACTGATATCAGAGGCTGGAAGTAGAGACTCATGTTATCTAGAAGTAAAACAGAGCAAAACTCTCTCCAGCCGTAGCCTGAAGGAAGACCATATAACGTCTGAAACTGTAGCACTGGTAGAAGAGACTGGAAAAGTCATAGTGACCACCTTCCGCAAGCTACCACAAGAAACTAATGTGCTCAGAAAAGAATCACCATTTGCAAACAGAAATGAAAGAGGCTCGAGTCCAGAAATTTAGTTTATGGAAAAATTGCAGAAGTCAGCTTCTTCTAAACCCTACGGAAAGGGAAAAAAGACTAAAGGGGGGGGGAGGGCCATAAAACAACTGTTATGTTCCAGTTTGTTCAGGATAGTCATGGTTTATACCTGTTTTTTCTGCCTAAATATTAATAGTGTTACTATGACTCCTTCTGAGGCAAAAATCAGATTATAGGTATGGCTTTTCTACTCAAAGTCCAGGTATCCTGAAGGTAATTGGTTAGTTAAAAGAAAATATAATGGCATAACATAATATATTATCTATTGCTGTGTCACAAACAACCTTCAATTTAGTAGATTAAAACACAACCATTAATCTGCTAACAATTTGTATAATTGGGAAATAGCTCAGTGGGGACATCTTATCCCTGCTCCACAAGAAATCAGTGAGGGTCACTCAGTAGCTGCATTTAACTGGAAGACTACTAGAAGAGGCAAGGAAGCAAAAAATAAGTGAAACTTGAGAGTTACGCCTAGGAAGCACTTTAAGATGTGACTGCCCACACGTGAAATTGACCGAAAAGCACATCAAACAGAAAGGTACTGTGATTTTGAAGGAATTGAACTAGTAACACAGTTATAAGCCCAAACTTGCATATCAGGAGCAAGCAGTAAAAACTGGGCAGCTCGCTAGAAGGGCACACTGCGGGTGTATCTATGGAGCCTATTGGACAATGAAGTACCTCCCAGAGGGCAGGATCTAAAAACCACAGAGAAGAATGGACAAGGGACTTTCTACTAGAGAAAAGAATCAAGGTCTAATCAAGGTAAGGACCCTCATAATGTCTGCTCAACAAAACTTCAAAGTTGTCAAGAATATTGATAGCTGTGCATCTCGAATCCTTTCCTTTCCTGAATAGGAGTGTTTACTGCAGTTATCTGTCCCTATTCCACCTTTGTAATCGGCACGTATATGTTGATGGCAGTGGGGGACATAATTATGGTTCATGTTGGTAGGTTACAAGTTAGTATGTCAATGTCAACTTCATCTGGATTCAGTCTCTGCATGAAACTTGGTTTTGTTTGGTTTCCTTGGGAGGGAAATGAGTGTCTTCTATATGCAAGGAGAAAAGAGATACTTAGTAATCAGAGGAGTAGACAGTGGCAGAGACTATTATGTGTTAACCAAAGTCTATTTCCTTTTCCTTGAAGGCACATAGATACACTACTTTTCCCAGAATTCCTCTTGCAGTCAAGTATGACTATATGACTAAATCATGGCCAGTGGCGTGTGGATAGAAGTGATGTATGCCACTTCCAAGTCTGATCGATTAAAAACTTTCCACATCATCTGCCTGGTATCTTTTCTCATCTACTTACTGAGTGCAAAGTTCTCCAAGTAAGATAAATCCTGGGTCCCTTACTGGGCCTGACTGGGAACACCTAATTTTAGTGACATGTGAGAAATAAATGCTTATTTTGCTAAGCCACTGAGAATTTAGGGTTTATTTGTTAAAGCCTTTTGCATCATCTCGACTAATACAAGGAAATCAAATGTACCAGAGATAAATGTTATCTGATCTACAAGTAACTATAGGGTTAGTCTTGTTTATAATCAATAAACCCAATTGTGTTCATTACCAAAAGAACATTTTAAAGTTTTTGTTTTCTTTTATGAGTTCAGGAAAAAAATAAAACCTATATCTCCTAGGCAAAAGTTGGGGTATCTACCTGGGTCACGGTTTTCCTTAGAATTTGGTTTTCTGAAGTGATGGGCATAGGCAGTCCCATCTCGCCCGTGTACTTCTGCCACCTAGTACAGTTGTTTGGCTAGTGGAGCTTTAACCCAAGGTGGGCCAATTGGATTTCTCTTCCACAGTAAGTTGGTACTGGGAAGCTACTAAGTAGAAACTGAGCATAACTGAATTATTTTAATGGTAGGATCCTAGAATAAATTTTATAAATTTCTGCTCATTAATGAGTAAAATATATGAGGTCCAAGGTTTGTTTAAAAAATACTCCAGAAAACAAAATGTTCAGAAGGACGTGTGTGCATGGGTTTTAAGTTTTTTTAATTTAGAGAATAAGGGGTGCCTGGATGGTTCAGTCAGTTAAGTGTCTGACTCTTGATTTTGGCTCAGGTCCTGATCTCAGGGTGGTGAGATTGAGCCCTGTGTTGGTCTCCATGCTCAGCAGGAAGTCTGCTTGAGATTCTCTCTTTTCTTGGGTTTCTCCCCAGCCCCACCCTCCACCGCTTGCGTGCTTTCTCGAAAACAAATAAATCAATCTTTAAAAAAATAAAATTATGAGAATAGTATAATAAATCCGTAAACACCTTTAACCAGTTTCAGTAATTACCAACATTTTTCCACTCTTGGTTCTACGTGTGTGCATACACACACACACAAACACAAGCTTTTTAAAAGCTGTATCTCTTATTTGGTTAAAAATTTAGATTCTGGGGTAGGATGGACTGGGCTTCATATTTTTTTCTCGTCACCTTCTAGTGGTATACAGCTTGTGCAAGTCACTTTGTCTTCCATAAAGTACAATACACCAAGAAAACATTAGTACTTACATTGTAGGGGTGATTTAAGATACAGTGAACCTTGTAAGGCACTTAGCACTATCCAGCACATAGTAGGTATATAAGATTGTCTTTTTCATTTTTAATAGTGGTGCAGTAGAAGCTTGTGTAATATGCAGTAGTGGTGCAAAGGAAAGTCTGATGGATGGATACCTCTGGTGAGGTGGGGGCAGGGAGGACACTAAATGAAAGAAGAAATTGTTAAGATGAGTCTTGAAGGTTGCATTGGTCTTTTCTAAAAGGATAAGATAGTGTAAAGGGCATCCAAGAGCAAAAAGTCATCGAATTTTGGGTATATACAAATATATTATGAACATTTGTAATTTTCTGGCTGCCTGGCATGTGAATACCTTTTGTATGTTTGGAAATTATCACCTAATGAAGATTGATGAGATGTGTAGATCACCTCTCACCAGGAAACCTGAAAATAACATATACCCTTTCCTAGCCCACACATGTATACCCAGACTCAGGCATGCAGATGCATTTGCCCTGGATTTTGGATAGGGAGCCACTGATCCTGAGGGCCCTGAGCAGCAGAGCCTATGATGGAGGCAGGTGGCAGTAGTGGCAGCTGTGATACCCAGTTTTCATGGACAGAGTGGTCATGGTTCCAGCAGTGGAGTCTTGTGTCCATGACACACAAAGCAGCCATGGGTCTGTATTCAACAAAACGAGCTTCTGTGGCATGCTTTAGCTTGGGTCCTGCTTTCCTTCTAGCTTCCCACGTTATTGCCCCTTTTTAATTGAGCTCATTTCTTCAGACTTCTTATGATTCTATTTGCTACTCAATATGTTTTCATTTCAAACTTCCTTTTCTACAACTGCAATAAGTTTTTGTTGCTTACAACTAGGAATTCTGACAGATAAGAAAATAGATCAGGGTAAGGGGTACTGATAGTATGTGATAGATATGGGGCTTGGGATCTTGCAATTTTAGGTAGGGTGGTAGGCTGAATTTTTGACAGCTTCTCTTAGATTCCTTCCCTGACTTCCCTGCCCTGCCATTTCATAAGGAACAACATCTAGGTTCTCTTGACTTCAGGCTTTTATATAGGTTCAGTTAATGGAAGACACTGACGGACTGGAGGCAAGTTGGGGTATTTATCTGCCCCCCTTTCCAGCTTGGGGCATGATCTCTGGCACTTCTTCCATGATTCTATTTCCATTCCGATCAAACTGCTTTTCCCTCCCTGGTCCCAGTTCCTGCTCAGTGTCTGTTGCTGTGGTTTCAGATCCCACTGGTTCACCCCAGCTTTGGAGCTCTGATGACACCACTTACTTCCTGCAGTGCTCAACCCCAGGGGTGATGGCAGCTCCTGCTGACTCTGATATCTGAGTTGCCTCATGCTCTCCCTTGTTTGGCTCTTCTATAGTTCCATCACCTGTGTAAACAATTCCCTGAATTAAATTTCTTCTGTTTGGAATAGTAGTTTCTGTTTTCCTGGCAGGACATTGACTGATATGTATGTCAGGAAAAACCTTCATTGAAAAGGTGACATTTGATCAAAGACCTATGAGAGGACAGAGTTAGCCATGTTGATATTTGGGGGGAAGTGTATTCCAGGCAGAGGAAACAAGCAATGCAAAGGCCCTAAGGTGAGAAAACACCTGGCATGCTGAAGAAAACAGAGTGAGGAAGGAAGAAGAGCAGATAAGGTAAGAGAGGTAATAGAGTCAGATCATCTCTAATGTGAGGACTCATCAGAGGGGACTGAGCAAAGGGGCGATGTGAATTGCCTTATATTTTAAAAGTGCCATTGTGGCAGCTGTGTTGAGAATATAGCATAGGGGACAAAGACAAAAGAAGGGAGACATATTAAAATATGCTAGCAGCATTCTAGGCAAGAGGTTATGGTATTGGACCCATGAGCTAGCAATAGAGGTTATGAGAAGTGGTCATACTATACTTATACTTTGAATGGAGAGCCAAAGGAATTTATTGTGGTGAGAGAAAAATAGAGGCATTATGGAAGACTCCAATGATGTTGAGAATATCTAACTAGGGATATACAAAGTGGCCAAAAGTCTTTAAGCATGGTAGTGAGGAGTTACCAGCATGACTTCCTTTAATATCTGCACAAAATTTTTTTTCCTCGTGTTCATCTGGATATCTTTCAGTGCTAATGGCTGAAAGTCATTAAAGTGGTTTCTGGTACCTGTTTTTAGGTCTTTAATTGACTGTTGTTGAGTTTTACAAATAGGGACTTTGTGGCCAGTCTGTAGTATGGAATCATTTTTCAGAAACATCCCAACATGTTTCAGAACTATTACTCCTAAGAGAGAGGGGGGAGTCTAAAGTTTTTAGTTTGAACAACTGAAATGATAAAATTAAGACGGAGAAGGCTGTGGGTTGAACAGATTTTGGGGAGATCAGGAATTCGGTTTTAGACATGTAAAGTTTGTGACATCTGTTAAATATCTAAGTGAGGAAATTAAATAAATGGAAATACAAATCTTCAGTTCATGAGAAAACACTGAGCTGGAGATAAAGGTTTGGAAGTTGTTGGTAAGTAGATGACATTTAAAAGCCATGAGACTGAATGAGATTGTTAAGGTTGATGAAAAGAAGACCGAGGGTTGAATCCTGGGACACTCCAACATTAATAACTTTGGGAAAGAAGGAGGAACCAGCACTGGAATTTGAGAAGGAGCATACAAATGAAGTAGGAGGACAGAATGGTGTCCTGAAAACCAAGTGAAGTGAGTGTATTAAGGACTGAGTAATCAATTGTGTCAAATGGTAAGTCAAATAACATGAAGTCTGAGAACTGATCATTGGCTTTAGCGACATGGAGGACATTGGTGATCTTGAAAGAGCAGTTTCAGTGGCGACACGGGAGAGAAAACATGCCCGTGTGGGTTGAAGAGACAATGGAAAAACTAGAGATAGACTATACAGACATCTCCTGAGAGGATTATTTCTGCAAAGAAATGGGCAGTAGTTGGTGGGATAAATTGAGTCAAGATAAATTTTATTTTTTAAAGTGGGTGAAATGGGACTGCCTGGCTGGCACAGTTGGAAGAGGCCCATGCTGCGTGTAGGGATTACTAAAAAAATAAATAAATATATAAACTATTTTTAATTTTTTTAAAAGTCTTTTAATTTAATTTAATTAATTTATTTGAGAGGGAGAGAGAGAGAGGGAAAGCATGAGCAGGGGAAGAGGCAGAGGGAGAAGCAGGCTCCCTGTTGAGCAGGGAGCCCGATGTGGGGCTCGATCCCAGGACCCTGGGATCATGACCTGACCTAACGGCAGACGCTTAAGTGACTGAGTCACCCAGGCACCCCCCCAAATAAATACATTTTAAAAAAGAATAAAATAAAATAAAATGGGAGAAGTGACAGCATGCTTATAAACTGAGGAGAATGTTTTGAGAAATGACGAAATATTTATGGTATAAAACAGAAGGGGCAGAATTACTGGAACAGTGTTCTCGAGTACATAGTCGTGGATGGGATGGTACCTGGTGCATAAGTGGAGGGATTTGCTTTACATAAGGGCATGAACAGTGCATCTGTGGTAGCTGGGGGGAGGCAGAGTTGGTAAGTGCGGCTGCTGGTAAGTGATATGGTGGTGGGTGTCCAAAGAAGTGTTCTTCTGATTAATTCAATTTTCTCAGTGAAATAGGAAAGTCATCAATAAGAACGCCTGTCTGTCTCAGTTGATAGAGCATGCAACTCTTTATCTTGGGGTCATGAGTTCTAATCTCACTTTGGGCATAAAGATTATTAAAAAAAATTAAAAGCTGGGGCACCAGGGTAGCACAGTTGGTTGAGCATCCAACTCTTGATTTTGGCTCGGGTTATGATCTGAGGGTCGTGAGATTGAGCCCCACGTGGGGTTCAGCACTCAGAGCAGAGTCTGCTTGAGATTCTCTCTCTCTCTCTCTTTCTCTCCCTCTGCCCTTCCCCTCCCCAATAAATAAATAAGTCTTAAAAAATTAAAAATTATAAAAAATTGAAGAATATAAAAAAGCAAGGATGGGGAAGAGGTAACTGACATTTGAGGAGAGAGAAGATATGAAAGAGTCATTTCATAAAATGAGAAAAGAATGAGGTTAAGAATGCAGGAACATAGAATATAGGAAAGTTTAATATGACTGCCAAATAGCAGTAAGGGCTAATTTGAGGTTTGTGGTCAAGTGAGACAAATCAGTACGGCTTGGTGCTTTTTCCCAGTCATGGTCAGCTGCATGGGTGCAGGTATAGGATAGAAAGAGAGTTGGACTTAATTTAGGTGGCAGTTTTGTTGAGTACAAAAAACTGAGAAAGGTGTAAGGGAGTTGTGAGTGTAAAAAAAAAATCATCATGATAATTGGCTGGGGAATTTAATTTGGAGAAGGGGGGAGAGTCCTCAATAAGGGAGTGAAGAATAGATAAATGGTGATAGAATGAATGGGTTGGCAGTTCTTATGGAATTGAAGGGTGGTTGGTGTATCCAGGCTCCTTGTACCTCATTATTTGCTCATCATAGAGATCTCAACTTTAGGATCTGAGTGTTCACATTTATAGCTAGGTAGCAGGATGATGGAAAAAGAGAAGGGGGGAGGAAAGGAGGAGCAACTGCTGTCTAGGTATAAAGGAGGTTTCCCAAAATTTGTCACATGATACTTTTTTCTACATTTCATTGGCCAGAACTTGTTGCATGGCTATTCCTAGCAATACAAAGGCTGGAAAATAGTTTTTATGCTAGGGACCGATAAATAATGGCTTCTAGTACTAAGAACAAAGGGAAGAAAATATATTGGATTAGGCAATTACTGTATTTCTTTGCTTCTAAAATGTGCATTTCCCCACACTTTGCCTCTCTGAAATCAGTATATATAATATAGTTGGTAGTGTGTCATGGCTTACTTGCTCCATTTTTCTGTAGTTAACAGTACAGAAAATAATGATGCATTTTGCAGTTGATAACATCATATATTGGAAGAAAGATTATGGTATTTAACCAAGATAGACAATACTGGGTGGGAGGAACAGATATGCTTCGAGTAAGAGAAAGGGAAGGAGTATAAACAGTTTGGTTTTCTACATG
Source organism: Ailuropoda melanoleuca (assembly GCF_002007445.2). Lineage (NCBI taxonomy): Eukaryota > Metazoa > Chordata > Mammalia > Carnivora > Ursidae > Ailuropoda > Ailuropoda melanoleuca. The sequence continues at coordinate 108,950,688 of NC_048220.1, read as the reverse complement.
TTAAGTTTGAGAATGATCTAGAAGCAGTTGAAAATTTAGGTTTGGAACTCCAGATTGTGCTGAAGCAAGTGATCAAATTTATATGGGAAAATTCCTTGAGTTTTTAGGAATTTTGATTGTTTGTACCCTTTGTTTTTTCAAAAGTAATTTCAAGTGGCAATTCTTCACTCTAGGTAGAAATTATCTCATTTGTTGTCAAAGCCTCAGCAACCCTGCCAGACATCATAATTTTCTAAGACGATAAGGTATTAATTCAAGGTTTTCAATTAAATTAGCACTGAAAAATAAGATGTGATTTAAAATATTAGTTTGTAGCCAATAAGTGATGGTGGAATTTTTCATGTCTGTAGCTATTGCATGTGAAACCTCTGATAGAAATGTCTGGTTTTAATTTTTTTCTTCTGGATGCTTTATTGAAGACCCATGTGCTAGGGGAAAAAATTAAAACCAGACAACTTCAGATCCACTGTAAATTTCACATGCCATCAGAAAGTCTAAACTAAATGTTTCTTTTGGCCACCATGCTTGAAATGCAAGGAAAAAGTAAAATCAATTCACATTTTAATACTCCTATTTGAAATATTAAAATGGTATTTAGACCTAGGCATCTATTAATCCTAGTGGTTGAATCTATAGTTTCAGTGACGTTGTAAAAAAATAAAATAAATGCACACAGCAAATTATTTCTGTTTCATTTCAGACCTATATCCTGTATTTGAAATGTGAGAAATAAGGAAATGAAAGGCGTTATTAAACTTTTTTTTNAAATTTTTTTTTTTTTTTTTTTTTAAATGAAAGTCTAGTAAAAGGTAGATTTATGGTTTCAGGTCTCCTGCCAGCAACACTGGGCCTCTACCCCCAACATTCCAACCTGGTCTTCAGGAATGACATTTGATCAAAGATGAAATATTAGAAACCAATAAGATTTGTGAGAGAACAACCACATTAAAAATAATTTGCACAAACTTTATCTAAGCAAAAATAACAAAAAGAAAGGCACTCCCCATTTTCCACATTTTTACAGTTTCAGTTAGCTTCATTTATTCATTGATTCATTCACTCACTAATTCATTCATTCTGCACTTTTGTTGGGGCCTATTATGTGTCAGGGCCTGGGCTAGGTAGAGGGGAAATCATCAGCAAAATGGATATGATCCCTGTCCACAGAAAAATTACGTTCTGGAGAAAGCAACGATTACATTTGCATTAAAACTGTAGCATGGGAGGTGCTCCAAAGGAGAAAAATATGGTGCTCGGTCAATCTACAAAAAAGAGGAGTTGATGTGGTCAGGGAAGTCAGAGAAATATTCCTTGTGTAAGAGGATCAATAAAGATGTTTTTGGCTGCAGGATATCTAACAGATGGAAGCTTAAACAGTTCAAGACACTTATTTCTTATAACAAGGAGGAGGTATTCTGATCAGGTTGATTCAGAAGCTCAATAATGCCATTAAAGCCCTAGGCTCTTTCCCTCTCTCTACAATTCCATCCTTTCTCATTGGGTAAGTTCTGATGCTTGTTCCCTGATGCCAAGAAGATGCCACAGCTCTAGGCTTTATGTCCTCATACAATTGCATCCAAGGGCAGGAAAGGAGGCATTTCTCTTTGTGTGTCTCCTTTTTTCAGAAGCTTTTTTTCCCACAGAGGATTTCAGATCCCCTTGGCCTTGGCATGCTCATGTGCTGGCTATAAGAGCTACTGGGAAAGCAACTATCCTACACTTTCTAGTCTCTATTGTAGGAGTCAGGCTCTCTCAGCAAGGAAGAGGAAGGTGGGAAATATCTATAAGATACCTACAGTTTCTACCACAGGGAGTGACTCTCTAGCTATGATCTGAATGAGGAGGATAACTAGAGAAGAGGCAAGGAAGAGCACTCCAGTAGGCAACAGTTTGCAAAAGGCCCTGGGGCAGGACAGCAAGACAGTTAGTGGTCCAGAGAGGAAGATGGGGGACAAGCCATGTGGAGCCTGTCTATTCAGGAGAGGAGATTTTATTCTGAGGGCAATGTAAGGGTAAGCCACTGGAGGGATCCACACAAGTGACATGATCATGTGTTCATTTCCAGGGGGGAGTGTGAATTGGAGGCCAGAATGAAATGTGGTAACCTGGGGGAACCCAGTGCAAATCTCCAAGTAGAAATAAAATTAAAAATTATACAGTTTACTAATTTTTGTAAGTTAAATAAAAATTACTTCATTTAATCAATAGTTATTGTAGAATTCGAACAATTGTTCCTGGAAGCATTTCTGTGGAAACAAAGAAAAGTTTATGTCCATAGCTGAAGGGAGATTGGCCTTATTTACTGGGGGAATTTTCTCCCTTATAATTTATATTTATCAAAGAAAGTTCATAAAGTACTAAAACTTTCAAAAATGCTAAGGACAAAAAATAAAGCAAAGAAGATGTGTAGGGGCTAGGGTCAAAATTTTAGATAAAGTAGGTAACGTGTGAGCAAAGACCTGAAAGAGGTGAGAGAGAGACACAGACAGAGAGAGAGAGACAGAGACAGAGACAAAGGAGTATTCCAGACACGGGGAAAAGCAAGCACAAAGGCCTTGAGATAAGAGTGGGCCTGGCATGTTCTGAGAATAGCAAAGTGTCCAGTGAGTCTAGATGCAGTGAGTAAACCCACAGCAGTAGGAAGTGAGGTCACAGACTCTTGATCTCGGGGTTGTGAGTTCAAGCCCTGAGTTGGCATAGAACTTACATTTATTTATTTATTTATTTATTTATTTATTTATTTATTTTTAAGATTTTATTTATTTATCTGACAGAGAGAGACAGACAGAGAGAGAACACAAGCATGGGGAGCAGCAGAAGGGGAAGCAGGTCCCCACTGAACAGGGAGCCCAATGTGGGACTTGATCCCAGGACACTGGGATCATGACCTGAGCCGAAGGCAGATGCTTGAAAAACTGAGCCACCCAGGCACTCCTAGAGCTCACTTAAAATAAATAAATAAATAAATAAATAAATAAATAAATAAATAAGGGGGATCATGACTTAAAAAAAAGAATTCCTCCAAGTTTACCATATGATTCAGCAGTTCCACTTCTGGGCATATATCTGAAGTAAATGAAATCATTCTTTGAGAGATAGCTGTACCCTCATGTTCATTACAGGATTATTTCCCATAGCCAAGACATGAGAACAACCTAAGTGTTCACTGACAGATGAATAGATCAAGAAAATGTGATATATCTATATCTATATCTATTATATCTGCCATTTGTGACAAAATGGATGAAACTGGAGGGCATTGTGCTACATGAAATACCTCAGACAGAGAAGGACAAATAAATGCCTTATTAACTTATATGTGGAATCTAAAAAACTGAACTCATAGAAACAGAGTAGATAGGTGGTTTCCAGGGATGAGGGGGGCTACTGGAGTGGGGAGATGTCGGGGGAGGGATGGGTGAAGGTAGTCAAAGGGTACAAACTTCCAGTTATAATATAAATACTTTTTCCAGGGATCTAATGAATAGCATGGTGACTCTTGTTAATAATACTGCTGCATTGTATACTTGAAAGTTGCTGAGAGTACGTCTTAAAAATTCTCACTACACACACATACACACAAAGGTAACCATGTGAGGTGATGGATGTGTTAACTAACCTTATTGTGGTACTCATTTTGCAACATATGAATATATCAAATCATCATGTTTTATACCTTGAACTTTCAAAATGTTATATGTCAATTATATCTCAATAGAGCTGGAGGGGAAAAAAGTACTCCAAGGATATTATGAATATCCAAGTCTAGAATATTAGTCGTATGGAAGCAATTTTTAGGAGCACCTGTTAATGTGTCTCACAAATAGTGTTCCCCAGAACATCATTTGGGAAATGAGGTTAAAGATACTCAGTGACAAAAAAAAAGATACTCAATGAATTAAAAGCTATGCCAAACTACTGAAGAGTCAGATAAAGTTAGTGAGTACTAATTATTAGTAAAACAAGTGTCTTAGATTGCTGTTTTGTTGTGGCAGCTGGGTGGCTCAGTGGGTTCAGTGTCTGCCTTCCACTCAGGTCTTGACCCTGGGGTCCTAGGATCAAGCCCTGAGTTGGGCTCCCTGCTCAGTGGGGAGTCTGCTTCTCTCTCTCCCTCTGCCCCTCTCCCTGCTGTGCGAGTGTTCTCTCTCTCAAATAAATAAATAAAATCTTCATTTTTAAAAAAGATTTTATTTATTTATTTGAGAGAGAGAGAGGCAGAGGGAGAGGGAGAAGATGACTCCCCACTGAGCAGGGAGCCTGATGCGGAGCTCCATCCCAGGACTCCGGCAGACAATTAACCGATGAGCCACCCAGGTACCCCTCAAATAAATAATAAGATCTAAAAAAAAAAATTGCTGTTTTGTTTAGCAATGATGAGCTGCTCAGAAGGATTCTGGTCACCATACATGAAATGCAAGGAAAAAGTAAAGTTAATTTTAATATACCTATTGAAATATCAAACTGGCATTTAGACCTAGACATTTTATTAAGCTTAGTGGTAGAGTTTATAGCTAGGTGAAATTGTAAAAAAAAAAAAAATAAATGCACATAACAAGTTACATCTGTTCCATTCTTAGGCCTATATCCTATATGTGAGGTCAGCAAGGACTTCAACTATGGACAGCTGAGGGAACCCAGCAGAAGGTCAAGAGAACCAGAGATTCTACAGAAGTGTACTGTTAGCAATTCTGATTTGGGATCTAAGGCTGTGTAGAAAGACAAGACCAGTGAAATCTTCCCTGTGGATTCCAAATTCACAAAAGGAAGGGACTAGAATACCTGGTAGGTGGAGAGGTTGAGTTTTGGTCAATAAGACCAAACTTACTACAGTAAGTTGACCTGATGAACATTGGGACAGATAATAAGTTTCTGCTTAAAAAAGAAAACACCAGGGGCCCCTGGTTGGCTCAGTCAGTTAAGCATCTACCTTCTGGTCAGGTCATGATCTTGGGGTCCTGGGATTGAGCCCTGCATCAGGTTCTCTGTGGGTGGGAGCCTGCCTCTCTCTCTCCTCCCTGCTTGTGCTGTCACTATCTCTCTCTCTGAATAAATAAAATCTTAAAAAAAAAAAAAGAAAGAAAGAAAACACCTTTATTAAAATTTAACCCAACATCAATACCACCCTAGGGCTTAAAAATTCCCTCTGACATGGGGAACCCAGAAATAATATGCAGAAATAATATGCCAAATTGATTTTTTGATAAAGGTACAAAAGCAATTCAATGGAAGAAAGATAGTCTTTTTAAATAGAGTGCTGGAGCAACTGGATATGCACAGGTAAAAAACTGAATCTTGACCTAAACCTCACACCTTGTTAACTAAAAACTTAACTCAAAAAAGACCATAGGCTTAACTGTAAAAGGTAAAACTAAAAAACCTTTAGAAGAAAACATAGGAAAAAGTGTTTAGGACATAGGATTGGTGAACAGTACTTGGACATTACACTAAAAATACAATCCATGAACTTAAAAATGACCAATCTAGACTTCATCAAAATTTAATACATTTACTGAGCAACAGAACCTGTTAAGAGGATGAAAAGACAAGCTACAGATAGGAGAAAACATTTGCAAACCACATATCCGATAAAGGACTCATATCTGGAATATATAAAGACCTCTCAAGATGTAACAGTAAAAAACAAATAATGCAATTAGAAAATGAGTGAAAGACATGAGATATTTAACTGCATAGAATATACAGATGGCAAATAAGCACATGAAAAGATATTTGATATTATTAGCCATTCGGGGGATGTAAATTAGGGCCATGATGAGACATCATGACACACCCATTATTAATGTTGGTTGAGCTAAAATCAAAAATAGTGAAATAGCAACTGCTGGTGAGGATAAGGAGAAACTGTATCTCATATATTGCTGGTAGGAATATAAAATGGTATAGCTACTTTGAAAAATAGTTAAGCAGTTTCTTTAAAAAACAAACATACATGTATCACATGACCCAGCATTGTGCTGTTGAACACTTATCCCAGAGAAATCAAAACTGATGTCTACCCAAAAAAACATGAGTGTTCATAGCAGTTTTATTTGTAATAGCCAAAAAAAGGAAACAACCAAAATATTTTGCAATAGGTGAATGGTTAAACAAATAGGTATGCCCATACGTGTATCTTATTGGTTTTGCTTTTCTGGAGGATCCTAATACACCAGGAATACACCAGGAATACACCAGGAATTAGGAGGATCCTAATACACGCATTAACTTGAATGGTTCTCAAGGGCATTATGCTGAGTGTAAGAAGCCAATCTCAAAAAGTCATACACTGCACGAGTCAATTTATGTAACATTCTTGAAATGTCAAAATTATAAGAATGGAAACAGTACTGTTGAACCTTGAACAACATGGGCTTGAACTATGCAAGTCCACTGATACATGGATTTTTTTTCAATAAATATAGTACATGTATTTTCTCTTTGTGATTTTTTTCTTTTTTTTAAACAGAAACTTTTTTTTTTAAAGTAAATTCTACACCCAACATAGGGTTGGAGTTCTTTTCTTTTTCTTGTTTTTTAAGATTCTATTTATTTGAGAGAGAGAGAGCACAGGCATGAGTGCGAGTGGGTGAAGTGATGGCAGAGGAAGAGGCAGGAGTAGACTCCCCGCTGAGCAGGGAGCCCAAAGTGAGGCTTGATCCCAGGACCCTGAGATCCTGACCTGAGCCTAAGGCACACGCTTGACAGACTGAGCCATCCAGGCACCCCAACTAACCTTTTTATTTTAAATAATTCACAGTTAATCATTGTTTTTAAGGTCAGTAGCCCACAATACAAAGATATTCCCAACGCTGGTCTCAGAAGATAATTTTTGTTTTATATGTATGAAGCATTAATAATCTTCTTGGTGGTTAGATTATGATCGCATGTTCCGAATTTGCTGGGAAGACAAGGATATCAAATATTGTGTTCCATTAGTTTTTCATTGAAATCCACATGTCAAAAAAAACCCAAAACCCTTTGCCAGGCCATGTGTTCAAACTGGAAAATATGATCATTACAACTAGAGAACATCAAACTGAATACAGTCCTTTCCTGAGGGCTTACATTCTGAATCTGGCAACACTTTGGAAAAGTACTACTTTAGGTTCTCAAGAATCCAGAGAGCCCTCTGGCTCTTCCAGTGAGCTCAGCCCTAAATATGCTCAGTCCTTTGAAAAAATTATGAGTCGCAGGTGTTTAAATTTTCCAGGTTTTCTTTTTTGGGGGGGAGGAGGTGTCTTTTCATTAAATAACCAGTCCTAACAACGAACAAGGATTACAATTTATGGAGGTAATATTTACACTTAATGCACTGCTGCATTATCTTCCATTCATTTTCCTTCTTATCTGTCAATCAAACCTTTCACCTCTTTTCTAAACTCCAGTATTTAACAAAGCGCCAAACAAAAATGAAATAAACAAAAACCCACTCTGTTACATTGTGGTCACAGTCTTGAGAACGAAGGAAGTTTGTCCCTTCCGGAGATCCGTCCTGGCGTTTGCCTGCAGCAAGATGGCGGCGGTCTCAATGTCAGAGGCGCTGAGGCAAATGTTGTGGGGGAAAAGGGCAGTGGCTGTAGCTGCCATTTCCGTTTCCAGGGTTCCTATCAGGTAACAGGATTGTCAGGCTTCTTCTTCAAGCTTCTGGGGTCGCCCCACTTTCGTGGAGGTCTCTGCTGGCTGGGTCCCGGATAAGGCCGCGGGGAAAGCGTTCTCTGCTGACCCTTTCCTCCGGAGAGGGCAGGCGAATTTGGGACTAGCTGCGATTCAGGGGCGCTGGCCAGGCGAGTGGGGGGCGTGAATGCGGGGATTGGGGAGGAGGACGTATGATTTCTTGGAAGCTTTTGGACTGTTGCTGTGAGAGAGGGTCCGTGGGGTGGGGTTGTCTCCGGGTCTACGAGCTGAGCTCTAGCCCCCAGAGAAGGGGAGGAGTCTGATTTTTCTCCCCACTTTCCGCACGCCTCCATTTTTCACATGTTTGTCCATCAGTCCGGTCCTTGTTGGAAGGTTAAATCCCTCTCTTCCTTAACACGGCTTTAAGTGGTATTAGTGGGTTTCTGTGCAGAAAGATTGTTTTATTCATCAGACTTCTTGGTTGGAATTCATTGTCAATGAACATATCACTGTTAGTAATATTGGACGGTAATTTTTAAAAGGCTGGTGGTAATGTCGGAAAGTTTCCTATCCAGAATTTTATTAAAGCTTCACAGTAATTCAGATTGTTGCTGTTATTGTTCTGCTTTGAAGCGTTTTTGTGATGGTGATTTTTTCGACTGCATTACTTAATTCTCGATTTCCCTGTTTTTCCGGATTTTCCTGACTTTATGTTACTAACACAACAACAGACACACACACTAGTATTTTTTTCTCAGGAGACTACACTAAGCGCTTGGAATAACGTGGAAACACTGTATGGACAGATGGGGGTGGTTAAAAATTGGTCTAGTCAAATGCTAGTGTTATATTAAAATATAAAGGGAATGTAGAGAGTTATAACTAGAGTTAATTAGAAAGGATTTCTAGAGGTTAAGTTTTATTAAGGTTTTAAATAGTGGGTGTTGGTGAGGTGGGGAGAAGAAGAGAATGTTCTGGGTAGCGTCAGTGGCTTATGAAAAGCTTTGAAGGCATTAATGGATATGTACATAATATACGATCTTTGAAAAATAAGGATGCTAAGATTGGGTAAAGGTAAACAAGTTTGTAGTTAACTGTTTTTACGTGTGGGTAACTTGAAGAATGGAAAGTGCTTCTCTAAAATGCCCCACTGATTGACTAAGGCAATGACACAGGTGATACAGGTTAGTTCTTGTTCTAGACATTATGGAGATTGATTTTGCATTCCCAAGTGATGCATTCATAGTAGCCATAGAACTCAAAACAAATTTGAAAGGACCACTGGTACATGGCTAACTGAGACATGACTGTATATTTAAGCTTAAGTTGCAGCCATTTTGTCAGCTATTGTAGTAGAAGTTAAGATACTGGATTTTGGGGGCGCCTGGGTGGCACAGCGGTTAAGCGTCTGCCTTCGGCTCAGGGCGTGGTCCCGGCGTTATGGGATCGAGCCCCACATCAGGCTCCTCCGCTATGAGCCTGCTTCTTCCTCTCCCACTCCCCTGCTTGTGTTCCCTCTGTCACTGGCTGTCTCTATCTCTGTCAAATAAATAAATAAAATCTTAAAAAAAAAAAAAGATACTGGATTTTGGAAATGCATGATAATTGGTACTAAGTTACTTGTGCAAATTTGAAGAGTTTCTGCTTCCAAATGTGTTAGAAGAGATTTGAAAATAAAATATTACATCATATAAGGTGACCTTTGTTTCACACTTAAAAAATTTTATTGTTTAATTTTTAAAAAAGATTTGATTATTTTAGAGAGGGGCAGGGCAGAGTGGGAGGGAGGAAGAGTCTCAGCCAGGAGCCTGATGCAGGGCTAGGTCCCACAGTCCTGAGATCACGACTGAGATCACTACCTGAACTGAAACCAAGAATGAGACGCTTAACCAACTGCGCTCCCTGGGCACCCCCAAAATTTTATTTTTAAGTAATCTCTGCACCCAGTAAGGGGCTCGAACTCACAATCCCGAGATCAAGAGTCTCATGCTCTGTTGACCAAGCCAGCCAGGTGCCTCTGTTTATTTACTTTCTATAACACTTTCTTTACCCAAGGAGCTTATGGTCATCTCATCTTGAGGCAGATTTATAGCCCTTCTCTTTTACGTATTATTGGCTTTTCATCCTTAAGTTTTCTCTTTCCATTATGATTCTGAGGTAATGAGGATCTGAAAAGTTTGTGGGTGGAAAGAGAACCAATTAATTGGATAATCTAAATCTAAAATTCATTTTATTGTAGTGCTTATAAAACATTTGCAAATAGTATACCATTTCAGATCACTGAGAGATAGAATAGTTGGTAAGAAGGGGAGTAGTGAACAAATATTGAAGAAAGATCAGTAGAAGGAAAGACGCAGTTACATTAGCTTGTATGCAATTAACTATAGAATATCGGTAAAAAAACAAGAACAAACCAAAAAACCCAACAACATACATAAGGGTGAAAAATTATTTAAACAGTGTAGATGATTCAGTTGATCTAGTTACTGAGCTCATGCTCTAGAGTGTCTTAGTTTCCACGTGCTTCTCGTTTACCTGGATCAATGGCCTACATTTAGTCTTACTTTCCCTGGCTTATCTATGGAATTGTCCAGGGTAAGTTTAACTACTTAGGATTTTAATCTAAAAGCTAGATAAAATGGTACTCTCTTTCAGAATAGCAATACTTTGGACTCCATGCTTGATACAGTGGTTTTGGTTTTTGTTTTCTTTAACCTATTCATGTATACTTATCAAGCCTTGTTTCATCACTTCTCATTTTTAAAAAATTTTATTTGTCAGAGAGAGAGAGGGCACAAGTAGTTGGAGCTGCAGGCAGAGGAAGAGGGAGAAGCAGGCTCCCCACTGAGCAGAGAGCCTGCCACGGGGCTTGATCTCAGGACCCTGGGATCATGACCTGAACTGAAGGCAGACACTTAACTGACTGAGCCACCTAGGTGCCCCATCACTTCTCATTTTGAGCTGAGTCGTGTATTTACCTCAAACACAGTTTCTTAGGGTCAGCACAGAGTATTAATGATGTGGTGGGGACTAAGTGTATGGGTCTTTTTTTGTGAGGCTTATTTTATGCTCCTATCTCTGGCTATGTTGTGTCACCCTATTTCCTTTTTCAGCACTAGATAAGCTAGTATGAAATTAATGAGTCTCCAGGAACCTCCTGAGTAAGATGTGCTAAAATTGACAGTCCTAATTTTTTTTTTAAGATTTTATTTATTTATTTGACAGAGAGAAAGACAGCCAGAGAGAGAGGGAACACAAGCAGGGGGAGTGGGAGAGGAAGAAGCAGGCTCCCAGTGGAGGAGCCTGATGCGGGGCTCGATGCCATAACGCCAGGATCACGCCCTGAGCCGAAGGCAGACGCTTAACTACTGAGCCACCCAGGCGCCCCAACAGTCCTGATGTTGACAAGAGTTCTGTGCATATTACATCTTGCTGGGAAACTGTCTCAGCCCAAATTTGAGAAACATCTAGGACATTCAGAACCAGTTGTTGGCTTCTACTTAAGATAAGCTGAATAAATTCCTCTCTGAAGTGCAGCTACTTTCACTGTCTTTGAAACATGTCAAAGCCAAGTTTAGTGAGCTTGAGATATCTCTAAAATTTTTTTTTCTTTTAAGTAGGCTCCATGCCCAGTGTGGAGCCCAAGGTGGGACTTGAACTCATGACCCTGAGATCAAGAACTGAGCTGAGATCAAGAGTCAGATGCTTAACCGACTGAGCCACCCAGGCACCTCTAAAATGTCTTCTAATAGGTTTCATTGTTTTTCTTATTTTCCTCATTAAGAAATACCCGTAATTGGTCTGTTTTCTTCAGTAGTAAACATCTTGAATTCTTCCTAGAATAAAATATTTTGATACTAATAAATATTAGAATAGTGTCTGGCACATATTAAACCTTACATAAATAAACACTACTTTTATTATTGGTTTGAATATCTGAATATATTTTTCTTTAATCTTCGTGATAGATATTGTGGTAGATGCTGCTATTGTTTAAAATGTTTGCTTCTGTTCCCTGTGACAGGATTATACATCACTGCCTCATTAGCCAAGTGATTTGTTTGGGCCAGTGAAATGTTACTGGCAATAATATACCATGTCAAGCAGAAGCTTTAAGAGCTGTCCCATGTTTTGCCATGTCTCTTTTCCCTCTGCCTATGAGATGGACATTTTAGGTGGGATTTTTTTCTTTTTGCTTAGATCTTGGAACGAAGATCACATGGAGCAAAGCTGGAAGTTGATTCTTACAGGTTATATAAAATATAAAGTGACTAGGGGCGCCTGGGTGGCACAGCAGTTAAGCGTCTGCCTTCGGCTCAGGGCGTGATCCCAGCGTTGTGGGATCGAGCCCCACATCAGGCTCTTCCGCTATGAGCCTGCTTCTTCCTCTCCCACTCCCCCTGCTTGTGTTCCCTCTCTCGCTGGCTGTCTCTATCTCTTTGAATAAATAAATAAAATCTTTAAAAAAAAAAATAAAGTGACTAAGAAATAAATCTTTGTTGTAAGTTACAAAGATATTTGGATTGTTGGTTGCCTCCACATAACAACCTATACTGACACATTTTTTACACACACTTGTAAATGAGCAGTTTTTAGCACATGGACTGATGTATCAGTAGTGAGGGTACAGGCCTTTTTGGAGGGCTGGAAAAAATTTTTACTTATTTTTGCATACTTCATGGCACCCATGTAATGACACACAAATAATAGGTAAATGTTTACCCACTGATGAGTAAATACAGGGGCACCTGGGTGGCTCAATCAGTTAAGGGTCTGCCTTCAGCTCAGGTCATGATCCCAGGGTCCAGGGATGGAGGCCTGCTTCTCCCTCTTGCTCTTCCGCTCCCCCTGCTTGTGTGCTCTCTCTCTGTCAAATAAATAAAATCTTAAAAAAAAAAAAAAAGTTGAGTAAATGCATATTTAGAGATGTGTGATTGTGAGGAAAAGCCGGAAGCCATAGGTAGTATTTCTATTAGTAGCCTCATCCTTGAAAGCCAAGGAAGCACTAACCTACATAAATGTGAATATAAAGTATCTGCAACACATACTCTTTTCTAATTACTTGAGGCGGTCTGAGTTTAGGATATTGACCTAAAACTGTGTTATACTTCTGGATTGAAGTTTCTTTCTTTCTTTCTTTTTTTTTTTTTAAAGATTTTATTTATTTGACAGAGATAGAGACAGCCAGTGAGAGAGGGAACACAAGCAGGGGAGTGGGAGAGGAAGAAGCAGGCTCATAGCAGAGGAGCCTGATGTGGGGCTCGATCCCATAACGCCGGGACCACGCCCTGAGCCGAAGGCAGACGCTTAACCGCTGTGCCACCCAGGCGCCCCTGGATTGAAGTTTCTTACAGATTTCTTTTTACTCATAAATTTTCTTGACAAGTGTCCTGACTCTTATATTCAAATTTTTAAAAAGAGGTGGAAATGAATTTACTTGGGAAAGGGTATTCATGGAACATGATAACTTTGAAATAATAGTAACTAAATGTGATTATTAGACTTTCATTTTGCAAGCCACTTTACATGAAGTTTTTAAAAGTTAATGTTACATTGGGCTTAATGGAGAAAGAAGGAGCAATTTGATTCCTTTGTAATACATGAGCTCTGTTTGGGTATGGGGTGAATATAGAATAAGACAATTTCAAATGGAGAAGCTTCTAGAATAAATTCCTTGGTGAAAGTTGAGAATCGTTTTTTATGTATTTGTTCTGAGCACAAATTACCTAATAGCTGTCATTTATTTCTCACTCTGTGTTAGCCTTTGTGCCAGTACTTTACCTGTATCATCTTACGTATTTCTCGCAGTAATCTTGTGAACTTAGGTGTTCTTATTTTTCTCATTTTTCGGATGAGGAAACATACAGATGAGAAAACAGATTTTAAAAATTACATTGCTAAGAAATAGTCCGGTTTAGCAGTCCAAAGGAACATGTTGACTTTAGTAGTGAGAAATACAGGTTTGTAATAGTAAATTAAAACCTCAGTGTCTTCTCTTTTTCTTTTAGCAAGATGTCTTTATTTGAGAAGCTCTGATGCTGTTTACTTTCACTCTGCTGTTCTTTTTAGTACGGTGAGAGTCTGCAATTGAGAAATTAGGTTTTTTTGTTTTATTTTTTGTAGTAAGGATTTTTTTCCCTTAAGTTTGGTAATTATTTTTGGTGAGAAACTTTGTATATGTGACTTGATTATTATGCTTTCTTACCCTCTTAAAAAAATGCATGTGATGAATGTATTAAACAAGGTAAACAACATATTTTTCTTTTTTTCTTAATCCAGTGATCATTAGGAAAAACAGTTACTGTATTCTGATTCCTATCAAGTGTTTGCTGTACGTTCTGAGTTCTTTTGTCTGCTTTTTAATAGTGTTTTTGTGTCCTCCTTTGACTGGTCTGCTTCTCTTTAGCGGTTCCCTACCCTTTTTCATTTATCATGAGTTTGAATACCAAGCAAATAAACCTGTTAGGATTTTGTGTAAAACAAAGTAGGCTTAATGAAGCTCTGATAATGGCTGAAATTTATTTTGCTCTGATTAAAACCTTGAGCTTTCTTAAGGTTGACAGATAATTACATATAATACATGAGCTCTTATGATAACTTTTTTTTTTTTTTTTTTTTTTTTAGTTTGCAGTATCCAAAGACCCTGGTGGAACCTTATTGTACCTGAATTATGGAGTGGCAAGATTCTTCACAATGACTTTCATCTAAATATTTGGATATTTTAGCAAACTATTCTAAGTCTTTTGTCTTAAGTAGTGGCAGGAGAGCGAATTAGAATTCCTGTTTCAAATTTTCTTTCTGTTGTCTTATTTTGATAGGTGACTACAACCTTAGGTTCTTTAGAACTAATTAGTTGTCAAATGTGACTTTTTTTTTTTTTTTTTTTTTGCCTTTACTCATTAGATTTAATTTTTTCCTTTCTGGGATCTTACTCCGGTTTAGCAGTTTTTAAACCCTTGCTGGGCATCAAAATCAACTGTTGTGTGCGTAAAAAATTCGGATGCCTCGACCCCAATATATATAGTAGTTCAGTAAGTTCAGGTTGAGGCTTAGCTCTATGGAGATTCTGATGCACAGCTAGGTCTGAAAACTACTGTTTGTGTTCGTGTGTTTTTAAAATAGTTTCCATGCTGTATCTTGAAAGACTTCAAAATGTATTATTCCTTGGGGGAGAGGTTGGAGATTTCCAGAAACAAGCAAAAATTCTCCCATTTTTGCGTAGTTCCCTAATCTAAATTAAGTTTTATGCTTTTCACCCATGTACTGTATGGAGGGTTTTTCTTGGAGAAATTTTGCTTTGAGGCAGAGCAGGCATTTTGATAATTTTGGAGAAAGCGAGCCATGTTACTCGCTCTCTAGAGACTCTCGTTCTTCCTTTTGGAAGGGCTCAGGTTTAATATAGCGCAGCTGTTGAACTCTGCCCTTCAAAGTTTTAAGAAGAAAGTGTTTTATCCTTTAAAATGGAAATGCCTTTTTTAGGGAGGTGGTCTTTGGCTAGATACAGTTCTCTAAGAAAGTTGCATGCTTTTCTAGAGTTCTTTTGTTTCAGTGTTTTCTTAAAATTGTTTCAGATGTTGAGAGCACAGTCTCTGAGACTAAAGATCTGGCTGCTTTTCTAATATGTTTTGCTATATCCTTAACAAAGCTAGATGAAGAGTTTATTTCTTTGTGTTTTCTAGGACTCGAAAATATGTTCTTTCCTTTATTCAGCCACTCCATACATAAGTAAATGGTCCTTGAATAGGGTTTACTAGACAAAAGATCCTGTTCTAGATGACTGTTCAGCAAGCCATATGCTTCTCCTAAAAATGTCAGTCTGTCTTGATGAGCTTTAAAGTGAATGCAGATGTTTTGGCTCTTTTGAGGACTACCACTTTTTGTGTGGAAAGAACACTTCTTTTTCAGGAGATTTCTTCACTATACTTACAGAAATTTGCATGAAATTTATATTTGTAACTTTTGTCTTTTTAGCCTAATGAAATTAGGTTTAATTAGGCATTAGTAATTCGAGTTTAATTTTAATATCCTTAGGACAAATCAGATTTGGGGAAATAAAATAGGTCTCAATATGGCTTTTGTTAAGATTTTGTATTTAGTCTTTTTAAAAATTTGGAACTCAAAGTGCTCTATAATATTTACCTTTATGCAATGAAAGGTGATATTTTGGCAGGAGGGTTTACCTTTTTAGATGTTTAGTGCCTTCTGCTTTGCTAGGTTAACTCCAGAAGTTACAGTCCATAGATTCATACAGTGTTTGAGTTGGGAGAAAACTGTAGGATCATTCTGCCTGACCTTTTGTTTAATGCAAGAATTTCTAGAATTTCCTGCTTCTTGATTATCTAACAATTGAGAAATAAATGCCGAATTTCTGGTAGCACTAGAAAACACTCTGTACTTTTGGATTCATTGGTAAATGATGTTTCCCTTTAATACTATACAGAAAAATTCTAACCCCTTTGCATATGTCAGCCTTTCAGATAATTGAAAACCTTTGTCATTACTCATTCTCCCCTTTAAGTCTATGCTCCAAGCTTAACATATCCAGTTTTTTTTTTAGCCTTTATTAATTTATTACCAGATTTCCTGATGCTTTACTATCTCTTGGTACTCCTTAGGATGTATTCCATTTTTCCACTATCTTTCTTTGAGCTATATACTGTACTTTTAACTAAATGAGATTATCAGAGGTGATAACTTAGCTAAAATTGAATTAAAGAGAAAAGTTGACACTAAGTTGGGATTTTTAAAATTTTATCTTTAAAATTATAAAGGAAAGGGACACCTGTATGGCTCAGTCAGCTGAATGTCTGCCTTCAGTTTGGATCATGGTCCTAGGGCCCTGGGATTGAGCCCTGCATAGGGCTCCCTGCTCAACGGGGAGCCTGCTTCTCCCTCTCTCTCTGCTGCTCCCACTGCTTGTGCTCTCTAGCTCTCTCTGTCAAATAAATTAATAAAATCTTAAAAAAGTAAAATTTTAAAGAAAAATTCACTTATTCCTTTTGGTGAACAGTTTTTAGAATTTAATACATGTATAGATTTGTGTAATCACCACAATAGTCATGGTACAGGATACCATAAGACTTCATTACCCCGAAAGACTCCCTCATCTTTTCCCTCTCAACTCTTATAATCTCTGGCAATAAGTTATCTTTTTTTTTTTTTTTTAAAGATTTTATTTATTTATTTGAAAATAGAGAAGAGAGAGCAGGGGCAGGGGGAGAGGGAGAAGCAGACTCCCCGCTGAGCAGGGAGCCCAATGTAGGATCTTGGGATCGTGACCTGAGCCAAAGGCACACGCTTAATGGACTGAGCCACCCAGGTGCCCCAAGTTATCTTTTCTTCATCTCCAAAGTTTTGTAATTTTGAAACTATAATATAAATGGAACCATACAGTATACCATCTTGTGAAGATTGGATTCTTTCAGCATAAGGATATTCATCCAAGTAGTTGTGTTTATCAATAGTCTATTATTTTTATTGCTAAGTAGTACATATTTTATTGTGTGGATGTACCCCACAATTTATCCCTTCACCCCTTGAAGGGCATTTGGATTATTTCTGGCTTTTGACAGTTATAAATAGAGCCACTATAAATAAACATTTGTGTATAGGAGTTTATGTGAACATGATTTCGTTTTTCTAGAGTAGCTACCCAGGAGGGAGATTCCTGGGTCATTGGTAATATATGTTTAATTTTATAAGGTACTGCTAAAACATTTTTCAGAGTGGTTGTACCATTTTGCTTTCCCACCAGCGTGTGGGAAGTTTCAGTTCTCTGCATCCTCATTAACATTGATATTGTCAGTATTTTTTAATTTAGCCATTTTAGTGGATGTATAATGATACTTCATTGTTTTTATTTTTTTATTTGATTTTTTAAAAAGATTTTATTTATTTATTAGAGAGCAGAGGGATAAGCAGACTCCCCAGTGACTGCAGAGCCCACCATGGGCTTGATCCCAAGACCCTGAGATCATGAACTGAGCTGAAGTCAGATGCTTAACTGACTGAGCCACTCAGGCATCCGTCCCTTCGTTGTGGTTTTTAAGTAACAACTTCATTGAGATATAATTTATAGGCCATAAAATTCACTCACATAAAGTGAAATCTGATGGGTTTTAGTATATTCACAGTTGTGCAACCATTCATTGTCAATTTAGAACATTTTTATCACCCCAAAAAGAAAGTCTGTGCCCACTAGCTGTTACTTCCTGTTTCTCCCTTGCCCTAGCCGTAGGCAACCACTAATTTACTTTCTGTCTCTGTAGAGTGAGTGTGAAGTGGTATCCAGTGGTTTTGATTTTTATTTCTGTGATAGCTAACTCTTTGTGGTTTATGTCTATTTCCCTAATGGCTAATGATGTTGAATTTTGGGGAAGTGTTTGTTTATATCTTTTGCCCATTTTTTTAATTGGGCTGTTTGTTTTCCTTTTTATTATTAGAGATTTATTTATTTTAGAGAGTGCACCCATACTGCAGGGAGGGGCAGAGGGAGAGGGAGACTCTGCTGAGCCCTACGTGGGGCTCGATCCCAAGACCCCTAGGTCACGAACTGAGTGGAAACCAGGAGTCAGATGCCCAACTGACTGCACCACTGAGGCGCCCCTTGGCTGTTTGTTTCCTTATTGTTGAGTTTTGATAGTTCTTGAAATATTCTGGATATAAGCCTTTTGACAGGTACGTGGCTTGTAAATTTTTTCTCCCAACCGGTAGCTTTTCTTTTCATTCTTTTAACAGTATCTTATAGGGTAAAAGTTATTAATTTTGATAAAGTCTACTTTACTCGTTTTTTTCTTTTATGGACTGTATTTTTGTTGTCCTAAGAACTTTTTCAAACCCTGTCAGTGAGCTCTCTTGCTCAACTGTAGACCCCAGCAGTTATTTCTTATTGTACTTTCTTGAGGCATTAACAGAGAAATTTTGCAATGACCTTAACATTCCAACCGCCAGACCAGAAAAGCCTGGTTAGGAACAGAATGCCGAGGGGCGCCTGGGTGGCACAGCGGTTAAGCGTCTGCCTTCGGCTCAGGGCGTGGTCCCGGCGTTATGGGATCGAGCCCCACATCAGGCTCTTCCACTATGAGCCTGCTTCTTCCTCTCCCACTCCCCCTGCTTGTGTTCCCTCTCTCGCTGGCTGTCTCTATCTCTGTCAAATAAATAAATAAAATCTTTAAAAAAAAAAAAAAAGGAACAGAATGCCGAGAAGACCACACCCCACCCATCCCCGCTCCAGCCCATGATCGAAGGCTGAACACATACTGACCCCCACTCATAATCATCACACACTCTCTGCCTGCTCTCTTGTCCATATCCCCCTGAACTCTTTCTATAAAACTCCAGGTGTCCATCTTGCTGGTGGAGAGGTTGGTTAAGGCTCAAGCCTGCCACCTCGCACGGCTCCTGGCACCCAAAGTAAATTTCTCCCTTTCTCTTTTCCAAACCCTTGTCTCTTGAGTTGCTGGCTTTTCTTTCGATGAGTTTATCTGTGTTTGTTTGGAAATACTGTTGGCAAACCCCCTTGAAATTCCCTAGGAGGAGCAGACGGCTGTGGCAGTGTCAGGGTTTACCCTTGCGTTTCCTGAGTTAACAGCTGTATGTTTGGTAACAACCCCAGGTCATGAAGATTTTTTTGTATTCTCAAAGTTTTGAAGTTTAATATTTTACATTCAGATCTATTTCGAGTGAATTTTTGTATAAAGTGTGAGATTTAATTTGAGGCTGACTTTTTTGTGAATGTACACTTGTTCCAAAACCATTTACTGTAAAGCCTACCTTTTTTACTTTTTAAAGATTTTATTTTTAAGTAGTCTTTAGTCCAACATAGGGCTTGAATTTACAACCCCAAGGTCAAGAGTTGCATGCTGTACTGACTAAGCCAGCCAGGCACCATTAAAGACTATCCTTTTTCCATTGAATTGCTTTTGCACCTTTATCAGCAATCATTTGGTTATATTTGTCTGTGTCTGTTTTTGTATTCTCCATTCTGTTGCATTGAACAGAATCCCTTTGCCAGTACCACAAAGTCTTGATTACTATAGTTTCATAGTAAATGTGTATTATAATTGAGTGATTGTGATTTTTTCCAATTTCATTCTCTTTTTTTCCCCCAAAAGTTTTTAGCTATTCTAGTTTCTTTGCCTTTCCATCTAAATTTTATTTATTTATTAAATTTTTTTTTTTTATTTGGCAGAGAGGGACACAGCGAGAGAGGGAACACAAGCAGGGGGAGTGGGAGAGGGAGAAGCAGGCTTCCTGCTGAGCAGGGAGCCCGATGCGGGGCTCCATCCCAGGACCCTGGGATCCTGACCTGAGCCAAAGGCAGATGCTTAACGACTGAGCCACCCAGACGCCCCCATTTAAATTTTAGAATCAGCTTATCAATATCTGTGAGAAATCCAACTGGGATTTTGGTTGGTATTGCTTTAAATTTATAGGTTAATTTGACGAGAATTGTCATTTTTACTGTGTTGCGTCTCCCACTCTATAAACATGGTGTGTTTCATTTATTTATAGATTTCTTTCATCAGTTTTTTTTTTTAGTTTTGAATGTTCAGATCCTACAGATGTCTTGTTAGATCTGTGTCTAAGCATTTCAATTTTGGGGAGCTATGGTAGATAGCATTTTATTTATTTATTTATTGCATGGTTTTTAAATTTCCAGTTTCTAATTGTACATTGCTATATGCAGAAATAGGAGATTCTAGGGCACCTGGATGGCTCAGTGAGTAGAGCATGCAACTGTTGATCTCGAGGTTGTGATTTCAAGCCCCACACTGAGCATAGAGCTTACTTAAAAAATAGGATTGATTTTGTGTAATGGCTTTGTATCCTATAACCTTGCTAAATTTACTTGTCCTATAAGTATTTTGCAGATTCTTTGGGATTTTTAAAAGTAGGTAATCATGTGGTCTGTGAATAGGAACGATTTCATTTCTTCTGGTCCAATCTCTGTGCCTTTTGTTTCTTTTCATCTTCCTGGAGGATGTTAAGTAAGAGTGGGGACAGTAGACTTTCTTGCCATTTACCAATCTTAGGGGAAAGCATTCAGTTTTTCACCATTAAGCATAATGTTAGCTAAAGTTTTTTTTTTTTTTCAATGCCTTTTATCAGATTGAGGGTTTCCTTCTTTTCCTAGTTTGCTAATAGTTTTTATCATGAAAGGGTACTCGGTTTAGCCTAATGGCTTTTCTGCATCAATTGATGTATTTCTGTGGTTTTCTTCTTTAGATAGTTAATATTGTGCATTGTATTGCTTGATTTTCAAATATTGAACTAGGCTTGCATTCTCAGGATAAACCCCCATTGGTCCTGTTGTTAATCCTTTTTATGTATTTCCGTATTTGACTAATTGATATTTTGTTGAGGATTTTTACCTATGTTTATGAAGGATATTGGCCTGTAGTTTTCTTTTCTCTCCTTTCCTTTCCTTTCCTTTCCTTTCCTTTCCTTCCCTTCCCTTCCCTTCCCTTCCCTTCCCTTTCCCTTTCCCTTTCCCTTTCCCTTTCCCTTTCCCTTTCCCTTTCCCTTTCCCTTTTCCTTTTCTNCTTCCCTTCCCTTCCCTTCCCTTCCCTTTCCCTTTCCCTTTCCCTTTCCCTTTCCCTTTCCCTTTCCCTTTCCCTTTCCCTTTTCCTTTTCTCTTCCCCTTCCCCTTCCCCTTCCTTTTTGAACTGTTTAGATTTGGTATCAGGGTAATGCTGGACTCATAAAATGAGCTAGGAAGTATTTCTTCATCTCCTGTTTTCTTTTGAATTGCTTTGGTTTCATGCCACAATTTTGATATGTTGTATTTTATTTTTATTTAGTTTAAAATATTTTCTTACTTTTCTTGAGACTTCCTCTTTGATACAGGAATTATTTAAAGAAGTTTTATTTAATTTCCAAGTATTTGAAGATTTTCCTCTCATTTTTCTGTTAACTAATTTCAAGTTTATTTGCATTATATTCTGAAAACCCAGTTCTCTGGGTTTCCCTTTTCAGTTGCAATCCAGAAATTTGTGGCTCTTGTTACTCTGTTCTGTAGTCAGGGGCTAAGGAATGGAGAGACAGAGAACAAAACAAAACAGAACAAAAAAAGCAGATGTTGGTCCTACCTTCTTAGAATCACAGCTTTAGTAAATGGGGAAGAAGATTTCCTTCCCTCAAATGTTGGCTCTTGCAGGTTTCCATGTGGCCACGTATTGCCCGTACCTTGTGTATGTGGTGCTTTAGAGAAGAGAAAAAAGAAGAAAAATATGGGCAATTTCCACTCTTGTTCATTTCCATTCTCTTTCTAGCTCCTTGGGTCAGAGGGATTCTTCTGGAGAAGTGCTTACTCCTGGGATTCCAGCTGCATTAAGATTATTAATTTCTAGCTACATTAAGGGATACTGGAGGGAAAATATGGTAAACTCATATTTGGTTGAGTGGTACTTTGAATTCTGGTGATCTTCCCTGATCTGCCTGCTGTTTGCTTTTTAGTCTTCAGAAAGCTGTTCTATGTATTCTGTCCTGAGTTTATGGTTGCCATTCGGTGAGAGAGACAGGGTAGAGTGAGTGTGCTTAACACACCTTACCAGGACCAGACATTTTAGGATGATTTTTTTTTAAAGCTAAATTCTAATTTTTCTTTTCTTTTCTTTTCTCTCTCTCTCTCTCTTTAAAGATTTATTTATTTATTTGACAGAGAGAGAGAGCGCGCACAAGCAGGGGCAGCAGCAGGCCAAAGAAGAAGGAGAAACAGTCTCCCCACTGAGCAAGGAGCCTGATGTGGGGCTTGATCCCAGGACTCTGGGATCATGACCCAAGCCAAAGGCAGATGCCTAACTGACTGAGCCACCCAGGCATCCCTAAATTCTAATATTTCTTGTATTTTAGCACATCTGAATAGACTTAAAAGATGTAAAAGTGATTCAAAAAAGTTCTTCATGTAGATTCTAAACCACTGACTCTCAACTGTTGTAGAGGGAAGGGATGAATTAACATACCAGAATCTCAAAACACATGTGCCCTTGGTTGAAAACTATGGTATTTAATAAAAGATGGAAGTTTGTTGCCCATATAAATAGGCAGAGATATACATTAAGTCATTGGCTTAGACCATCAACCAATAAATCTTAATTTTTTATTTTTTTTAAAAGATTTTATTTATTTATTTGACAGAGAGACTGACAGGGAGAGAGGGGACACAAGCAAGAGGCGTGGGAGAGGGAGAAGCAGGCTTCCCGATGCAGGGCTCAATCCCAGGACCCTAGGATCATTACTTGAGCCGAAGGCAGAAGCTTAATGACTGAGCCACCCAGCACCGCTAAATCTTAATTTCTTTAGACGATATGGTAGTCAGATTTATTTTGAGTAACTGGTGAAAATTTTAGTAACTTTAATAAATATATATATATATATATACACACACACACACACATATATACACACACACACATATATATACATATATATATATACACACACACACACACATATATATATATATAAAATCAGAGTTCTGTTTTTAAGGGATTCATGGATCCCATGCTTTGTAGCCGTTCTATAGAGAGTATTAGATCTTATGTGATATTTTGTTTATACCAGCTCTTATGTTAGCCCTTTATCAGTTACAAGTGACAGAAACCTAGAAACTCAAATGACCAGCTAATGCAAGATGAGGGAATTGGTTTATATTACCAAGCAATGGAAAGGGCAAGGGTACAGCTAACTGGTCTTAGAGACCGGAGCTAGACAGCTACCAGGCTCGTTCTAATTTGTCTCTGTCATTCTCTGAGTGACAGCTACTACTTCAGACTTTTTTCCTGCGTGGCAGATATCATAGCTGATGAAAGTTGTTTTTAGGCTTATATCTCATGTCTTTATTACCAGGGAGGGACTAAAAATCCTTTTCTTTGGTACTAAGTTTTAAAAATCTTGGGAGGAGAGGTGCCTGAGTGACTCAGTGGGTAAAGCATCTGCCTTCAGCGTGGGGCTGCAATCCCAGGACCGTTGTGTCCAGCTTCCTGCTCAGTGGGAAATCTACTTCTCCATCTCCCTCTGCCCCTCCCACTTGTGCTTTCTCTCTCAAATAAATAAATAAATAAAATCTTTAAAAAAAACAAAAATCTTGGGGAAATAATCAGTGAGTCAGATTAAACAGACAAGGGTTTATATAGTATTTATGTCATTGTTTGTAATTCTACTTACATGTATATATAAGAACTCTAGAAATTAGGTGTAATGAAAGCTAGGCCCCCTGAACAAAAATTAAGAATAGGAATATTTTATATTGAGATATCTTTAGGGATCTTTAGGGAACAAATAATATTGTGTAGGCTGACTTCTTACCTTTTTTTTTTTTAATGATTTTCTTTACATGAGAGAGAGTACAGGAACAGGGGGAGGTGTAGAGGCAGAAGCAGAAGCAGACTCCCTGCTGAGTGTGGAGCCTGACACGGGGCTCAATTCCTGGACCCTGGACCCTGGGATCTGCGCCAAAGTCAGACACTTGACTGAGCTACCCAGGTGCCCCTTTTTGCCTTTTTTCTTAATGAGCTCTAGGATTTTGTTTGCTAAAGTTTATTCACTCATTCAGCAAATATTTATATTTTTTTCTACTCTCAAAAGACTGCATTTCTACAGGCTTTTACTGGGAACATCTGCCTTGATGTTTTTTGGAACATTTGCTTCTAGGATGAATGTGTAGGATAGAAGTATTCAAGCAAAGACTAGATGATCGTTTCTTGGGTCTGTGGATGGACTTTGTCTTAGATGGGCATTTCTTAAAGTAGAGTCAGGGTCAGGGATATGGGTGTAGGTGATTTATTTGAGTTGACCTAGGAACTAGAATGAGGAGTTTGGGAGACAGGGAAGGAAGAAAAAAGCGTGATACTGAGATTGGTGTTATAAGCAATAGAGGCTCAGTTCCTCTTGGAACCTCCTAAGAAGCATTTAGAGTTCCCCTCAGTATTGTCCATTTGAAAGATGGAGGGCTTGAACGTTTATCCACTGGTTTTCATTCACCTGTGGTTGAAGGTATTAACTCTTCTGTTCTTTGAGCTGTACTTGTGCTCCTGAAGACCTGAGGCTTATGGGTTCACTCCACATGGAATATTGGTGGATAACCTGAGTCTGAGTTTCTGTAGCTGTGGCAAATGACACATGGGCCAAGGGGGTGTGACATGAGCACTGAAGGTGTTGGTTACAGGCTTCCTTATAATTCAAGGGTCTCTATAATTGATTTTTTGCTAGAGGGTGCTAATAATAATAATTCTAGTAGCTATTATTTATTGAGCACTTAAGCACTGAGGTAATTGCTTTATGTATGTTATGTTATTTTGTGTCATGAAAATGAATGATCTCTTTTTAGATGATCTATTCACAATTATAGTTTATTCCTAGGTTGTAAATAATTCACATTTATGGAATTTCCTTTATTCACCAGTACTCTGTAGGACATGACAAAAGATAGGGAAACTGAGGTCTTACAACTCAACTAAATAGTAATAAAAGTTCTCTAGGAAAGAGATGGTTTCTTCTGTAAAATATCATGTTTGAGGAATTCATGATGGCAGAATACTGTACTATGTACTAGGTAGTTGACATCCAAGATTGACAAAGATCAACTTACAGATTTTCCTTTGAGTTTGAGAATGTCAACAGATAAGGCTAGTGTCTGGTAATTTACGTGATCTCATTCTCTGGATTGAGCATATATTTTCACTGATACTGCCTGAATGATTCAAAGATAGTTAAAATTTTTTTCCTACAGCTGCATTTTAGGCTCTTGCTCCTGTCCCACTGTCATCTCTGACTGTTAATATGGTGGTAGCTTTGTCTTCCGTCTTGTTAATGTGTTTCAGCTACCACTTCAGTGCATAGTTGGTTGTGGAATGGATATAGCATACATCTGAGGTTATTTTACAAATTTCAGTTTCTTCTTCCCTTGAGACTTAAAACATGGTTATTCTGTTGCTGATGAAGTTCATGGTTTAAGTACATCTTAGTTACTGCTTGTAAGTGACCCCTCATTAGGGCTCAGATTTTTATTTTGGTTTCAAATTTATCTTTTGACTTCAAGTTCAAACTGTTAATTTGGCCAGTCCCCTTAATAAACTCTTACTAGTGTCCTTGACCCAAACTGCAGGAAAAACTGCTTTCCAGAGATAGCCATATTAACTCCTGATATTAACCATGCTGCCAGGCTATATTCTTAGCCTCATACTTGAACTATTCTACTTCACTTCATGTATCAGTCCAGTCAAACATTTCAGTCTAACATAACAGAGCACACGTTTTGGAGTCAGCTCCACCTACATTTGAGTCCTACCTATGCCACTTTCTAGCTCTTTGCCTATCTTGTATCTGTTTTGTAAAATGGACATCATAATCTCTTTCATAAAGTGTATAAAGTGCTTGGGGCAGTGCCTGGTGTATGCTAAGTGCCTGATAAATTATAACAATAACGTTATTATCAACATCATCATTATTATTTTTTAAAGATTTTATTTATTTATTTGACAGAGAGAGACAGCCAGCAAGAGAGGGAACACAAGCAGGGGGAGTGGGAGAGGAAGAATCAGGCTCCGAGCAGAGAAGCCTGATGTGGGGCTCGATCCCAGAATGCTGGGATCACACCCTGAGCTGAAGGCAGACGCTTAAGGACTGCACCACCCAGGCGCCCCTCAACATCATCATTATTACTCTTTTGTGGCTTTTTTCTTTTCCTTTTTGTTCCTTTCTTCCTTCCTCACCTCTCTTTTTTTCCTTTCATAAATCTTACCTAGATTTTAGTTCTTCCTGAATTATGAGAGCAACCTGGCTTTTGTTTGTTTATTTACAGTATTTTATTCATGAGTATATAAAAGAATTATCTGCACCTGGCTTTTTCCAGATTGTGACCTCCCATGCACTCCTCAGCTCAAGCCATCTATTTTTGGTATCCACCATTCCACTGAAATAGCTTTCATCAAGGTCGACAGTGACCCTGTTGCTAAATTAATAATCTCTGCTCAGTCCTTATCTTATGTGACCTTTGCAATCCAAAGAGATCCCTTTCTCATTATTGAAAGATTCTTCCTTTGACTTAATACTTTGGCTTTCCTCCTTCTCAGTTACCTTTGAATGGCCCATCATCTTTTGCTGATTCCTTGAGCTGTCAATATTTCTCATTTGATTTAATAGCTCTTTATTCTTTTAAAAATGTTTTATACTATATAATATTTTATATACACTTGAATATATGTAACATATATATTTTAGGAAGCATAATGGCACAGTGAATTCATGTGGGCCCACCATCCAGTTTAAGACCTGGAGAATTACAGGGGCACCTGGGTGGCTCAGTCGTTAAGCATCTGCATTTAGCTCAGGGCATGATCCCAGGATTTTTTTTTTTTTTTTTTTTTTTTAAAGATTTTATTTATTTATTTGACAGAGATAGAGACAGCCAGCGAGAGAGGGAACACAAGCAGGGGGAGTGGGAGAGGAAGAAGCAGGCTCATAGTGGAGGAGCCTGATGTGGGGCTCGATCCCATAACGCTGGGATCACGCCCTGAGCCGAAGGCAGACGCTTAACCGCTGTGCCACCCAGGCGCCCCTGTTCCCAGGATTCTGGGATCGAGCCCCGTGTCGGGCTCCCTGCGCCACTGGGAGCCTGCTTCTTCCTCTCCCACTCCCCGTGCTTGTGTTTCCTCTCTCGCTAGCTGTCTCTCTCTCTGTCAAATAAATAAATAAAATCTTAAAAAAAAAAAAAAAGAACTGGAGAATTACTAATACCTTTATTTTTTGCATACTCTCTATGGTAGGCTGAATAGTTGTCCCTTCTTCCCAAATATAGCCATGTCCTAATCCTCAGAACCTGTGAATGTTACTTTAGATGGCAAAAGGGACTTTGCAGATAGGATTAAGTTGAGGATCTTGAGATGGGAGATAATCCTGGTGGGCCCAATGTAATCACAGTGGTTCTTTAAGAAGGACTCAGAATGAGTTGGAGGAGAAGGACATGTGACCATGGAAGCAGAAACTGGAGTGATGTGACTATATGCTAAGGAATGCCAGCAGCCTCTAAAAGCTAAAAAAGACAAGGAACAGGTTCTCTCTCGGAGTCTCCAGAAGAACCAGTTTTGATTGACACATTATTAATCTGTGAGACTCATTTTGGACTTCTGACC
The DNA here is from genome assembly GCF_002007445.2 of Ailuropoda melanoleuca. Lineage (NCBI taxonomy): Eukaryota > Metazoa > Chordata > Mammalia > Carnivora > Ursidae > Ailuropoda > Ailuropoda melanoleuca. The sequence goes on along the minus strand of NC_048220.1, from coordinate 108,922,942 downwards.
TCCAGAACTGTAAGAGAATAAATTTATGTTTTAATCCACCAGCTTTGTGGTAATTTGTTACAGCAGCAGTAGAAAACTAATCTGATCTCTTTGTATCTGATTATCTACCACGACTTATGTTACCATCTATTTACACTAAAACCTAAATGTAGTTCATTTGCATCATATGTACTTTTTTTTGGTGGAAATTCCTTTTTTTTTTTTAAACTTTTTTAATTTATTTGAGAGGGAGACAGAGAGAGCATGGGTGGGGGAGGGACAGAGGGGGAAGCAGATTCCCTGGTGAGCAGGACCTTGAGACCATGACCTGAGCCAAAGGCAGACGCTTAACCCACTGAGCCACCCAGGTGCCCCTCGAAGTTATTAAAAAAAAAAAAAAAGATTTTATTTATTTATTTGACAGAGAGAGAGCAGGCATAAGCAGGGGGAGCGGGAGAGGGAGAAGCAGGTTCCCTGCTCAGCAGGGAGACCAGTGCAGGACTCTGTCCCAGGACCATGGGATCATGACCTGAGCCAAAGGCAGATGCTTAACCGACTGAGCTGCCCAGGCACCCCATACTCTTTGTAGTTTTTGCCCAACACGCTGACTTTAGGACCTACTTTCCATTAAGGTGTGATTCTGCATCCTTTTCTGTAACTCTAGACTTCTAGATCCTTAGATCTAATCAGGATCTAATCAGATCTCCGCTTGGATTTTCCACAGCCTCTCAGTCATAGCATATCTGAAACAATTTGATGATCATCATCTCCTCTACCACTCCACTCTTTTTCTGCCTTAGTTACTGTTACCAATAACTTTCCAGTTATCTAGCCAGAAACCTATGCATCATTCTTGTCTCCTTCCTCTCCTAGGCCTCTTACAATTAATTAGTCATTCAATCCTAGTATTCATTTTCCTAATTCTCAGTCATTTTCTATCCTTATTGCAGCCGTGGTTACTGTCATCCTGCTTCCTAACTGGTTTCCATGTCATCAGTCTGAATTTGTTCTCCATGGTGCCTATAGAGTCCATACTTCTCAGCATGCCGCAGAGTCCTTCATATTCCTTGCTTGCATCTTCTTTTCATTCCTTGGCATTCATCCTCTCATCATTTCCACTCTGACCCAATCTCCAGCCATACATGAACTATATTTTAGTGATTCTAAACTGCTTGTAATCCCTGACTGCTCATGCTCTGCCCCCCCCCGCCCTGTCCCCCTCTGTCTCTCTCTCCCCCTTCACCCCTTTCTCCCCCCTGTTTTCTTCCCCCTCCCTGCCACAATTAAGGTTCTGCCTGCCTAGACTGTTTATTCTTTCACCTCTGTCCTCCCTGCCTTGACCCTACCTCAGCATCCTTTGCCTGTTAAAGTCCTATTCATCCTTCAGGTGGCACTTTAAACATCACTTTCTATAAGGAGCATTCTATGAATTTACAGGCTTAGACTATAGTACTAGTTATGTTTTAGAATCCTCTGTTCTTAACTCTTATTTTAGTACTTGTTATGTTTCATTATGATTGCTTTATTCCTTGTCTGTTTCCCAGTAGACTAAAGTACTTTGAGAGCAGGAACTTGTTTCTTCACCTTTGTGTTTACACAGCATAACACAGTCCTTAGCAAAGAACAAGATACTCACAGTATCTGTGGGCTCATTTGATTATGGAATAGTATAAACATTTAAAAATATTTCATAGCATTTCCTTAGGCAGGGTGGCATTTTAGATTTTTGTTTTCCTTATGAAATAACTGTTTAGGGTTTTAAATGTAACTATTATGGGCACTGATGTCAGAGATTACTGAAAAAATGATGACTTACAGGTTAATGACATATTCTGCTTCTTCCATATATTACATAATATTATTGCAGACTTTATCTTAAGGCAACATTTACTAAAATGTATAAGTGGAATTTGGTCAGAAAGACAGATTTTTGTGTGATTTGGGTTTTTACTAGGACTCTGGAATTTTCATCAAGAAAGACTGGAGAAGATGAACACGTATTGCAAATTTAAGTAATGGCCAGTAGGAATATTTTTCTGTAGAAAATAGCTGCGTAGCTATTATACAACAGATTTTGGAATGGCCGAATGCTTGATAAACAGAATATACCCTGACTTTTTTTTTTTTTTTAAGATTTTATTTATTTATTTGACAGAGAAAGAGGGAACACAAGCAGGGAGAATGGGAGAGGGAAAAGCAGGCTTCCAACTGAGCAGAAAGCCCAATGCGGGATTTGATCCCAGGATCCCTGGATCATGACCTGAGCCAAAGGCAGATACCCAACAACTGAGCCACCCAGAAGCCCCTACCCTGACTTTTAAGGTTGAGAACTACACGTTGTGCTGTTATAGTCCACATTAAACAAACCACATGATTTTACTTAAATTTTCTCAGTTCTATTTATTTTAGAAATAAAATCAATTAAAAAATGGGATCTGGGGGTGACTGGGTGGCTCAGTCGGTTAAGGGTCTGCGTTTGGCTCAGGTCATGATTCCAGGGTCCTCATCCCCACTTCAGGCTCCCCCTACTCGTGCACTGTCTCTCTGCTTGAAATAAATAAAATCTTTAAAAAAAAAATGGAATCTATTAAGGTTTAAGGCATTTTGGAATATTGTAGATATTGTTTAATTTACAGGGAGTTGGGAGGAGGCAAAATAAGAAGCAACGGTGGAAAAATAAGCATTTTTGGGAAAAGAATTCATGACTTTTCAACTAAAGTTTAAACTACTGATTTTGTGGTACTATACCTAATTTTAAAATAAATATGAGCATGTTTTCCAAGACTGTATCATATATAATAGGCACTAAATGTGAATGAATCAAAGTAATACGCTAAACATTTTTAAATTTCCATCTTAATCCTGCAGCATTGATTGCTTGGTGAAAATAGCTCAGGAAAAATTGTTAAGGAAGTATTTCTTGACAGTCCTTCCGTATCCTGTCACACTTCCCACTCCCCAATACAGTTGTTTTTCCATAAATAGAAAAGCACCTAAATATACCATTATCATAGAAATTACCACTAACATTCAAAGTAGTGACATTGATATTATTGTGTATATGTCTGCCTTTCCCCAATAAAAATCTTCAAAGCCAGCTACTGAGTCCAGCAGTGTGCATAAGACATAGTAGTGTTTCTTTCTTCCTTCCTGTGTTTGTTTTTTTTAAGATTTTATTTTTTTAAAGTAATCTCTGTACCCAACATGGGTCTTGAACTTACAACCCCAAGATCAAGAGTTGTATGTTCTGTCAACCGAGTCAGGCAAGTGCCCTGACGTAGATGTTTAAATTTTTTTAAAAAGATTTATTTATTTATTTTAGAGAGAGAGAGTGTGAACACGCGCGTATAAGTGGGCGGGACAGGCAGAGGGAGAGGATCTCAAGCCAACTCTGAGCTGATCATGATCCCAAGGTGGGGCTTGATCTCAAGACCCCAAGATCACCACCTGAGCGGAAACCAAGAGTGGGATGCACCACCTACGTGTCCCTCAATAGATTTTTGATTGAGAGTAGGCATTAGAATCTTGATGTACATTCTTATATATATATATAGTCAACAAAGTTCAGCTGGGCTTTTTGAACATAGATATACTATTTTGTAGTTGAAGTATTACTAGCTCTTGCCAGATCTTTTAGATTTTTTTCCAAAGAATATTTCATTGCCTGGCTATTCATCAACGTAACCAAAAATGTTTTAAAATTAAGGCATCTTTTTAAGGTATAATATAATAACTACAGTTAATAACACTGTATTGCATATTTGAAAGTTGCTGAAAGGATGGGTCTTAAAAGTTCTCATCCCAAGAAAAAAATTTGCAACAATGTATGGTGATAGATGTTAACTGTGGTCATCATTTCACAGTATTTACAAGTATTGAATCATTATGTTGTACACTTAAAACTAATATGCAGTTTATATCAGTCATACTTCAAATAAAACAAAATCCTCTTTAGTTGAATATTTTTATTTTTATTATTTTTTAAAGATTTTATGTATTTGAGAGAGAGAGTACGCAAGAGCACAGGAGCAGGGGTAGGCGAATGGACAGAGGGAGAGAGAGAGAAGCAGACTCCCCGCTGATGGGGGGGGGGGGGGGGGCGGGAGAGGGGAAGGAAGGGGCGGATCCTAGGACCCTGAGATTTTTTTTTTTAAATACTTTATCTGTCAGAAAGAGAGAGAGCGCAAGTAGGGGGAGTGGCAGGCGGAGGGAGAAGCAGGCTCCCTGCTGAGCAAGGAGCCTGATGCGGGACTCAGTCCCAGGACGCTGGGATCCTGACTTGAGCCAAAGGCAGATGCGTAACTGACTGAACCTCTCAGGCATCCCTAGTACCCTTACATCTTGACCTGACCTAAAGTCAGAAGTGTAACCGATTGAGCCACCCAGGTGCCCCTAGGTGAATATATTTAAAAGATGGAATGTAATTATGAAAAGTCAGTGAAAAAGTAGTGGTTTCATGTCTCACATTCTTATTGATTATATTAGTTTTGTGATTGGAATCAAATTGTATATTCACATGACAATATTTATGTAAACATCATAGGCTTAGGTCTCTGGTCTCAGGTTTAGCTAATTTTCTCAAGGAAGTCAGTGGGCTTTTTAATTACTTCAGATTTATCAGTCTACAGTTTTACTGACTGGATTTAGGTAAATTTTATAGTGATTGTTGTTTCTTTTAATGGTACGAAGGCCTATAAAATGATTAGTTGAATAATAAGCAGCCTATTTTCTTTCTTTTTTTTTATTTATTTGGCAGAGATAGAGACAGCCAGCGAGAGAGGGAACACAAGCAGGGGGAGTGGGAGAGGAAGAAGCAGGCTCATAGCAGAATAGCCTGATGTGGGGCTCGATTCCAGAACGCTGGGATCACGCCCTGAGCCGAAGGCAGACGCTTAACCGCTGTGCTACCTAGGTGCCCCGCCTATTTTCTTTATTAAGCTAACCACTGTGTGTGTGTGTTTGTCTTTTTATGTGGCCTTTTGTGCTCTTGTGCATATATATTTTGTTGTGTTATGTTTATGAAATGATGTAAGTCTAGATTGTATTTTCACTTTTGGTTACATTTTAGATGCTATTTGAAATTTTTTTTATTAAAAACATTGTATTTATTTGCAGAGAGAGTGAGAGAGCATAAGCAGGGTTAGTGGCAGAGGAGTAGGGAGAAGCAGACACCCCACTGAGCAGGGAGCTCTGTGCAGGGATTAACTGACTCAGCCACCCAGTGCCCTTACTTGAATTTATTTAAACAAATTAATAGGTCTGTTAACTTTATACAATCATGCATTATTTTATTTCAGTATGGCACTGCTTTGCTAAACTAATACAGAATATTTTCAGTTTTTCTTTTATTAACAACTCATCGTTAGTTACAGTAATTTATTACTAATTCTTTACCCGATTTCAAAAAATGACTGCTCTAAAACAGGACACAGTAGCAAACATCTACTATAGCTATTTTGGTAAATGAATTGTTGTGTCAGATTAAAATAATCTGAAAATTTTTTTGTATTTCAATCCGTGTCTTAGAGTTGGTATGAATCTTTTTAGGGTTAATCTATAAAAACTTAAAACTTTATGTATTTGAGAGTTCACGTGCAAGCGGGGGGTGGGGAGGGAGGAGCAGAGAGTGAGGAACAAGCAGACTTTGTGCTGGGTGGGGAACCCAATGTGGGACTAGATCTCACTACCCAGAGGTCACAACCTGAACCAGAATCGGGAGTCAGACACTCAGCTGACTCAGCCACCCAGGTGCCCTCAAAACTTAAAACTTCTAAATGGAATTGTTAGTTTAACAAATGTAGTTTCTCAAAAATAATAATGATTGTTAATAGTGTTACTTGGAATAGATCAGGAACTGTGCTGAGTGCTTCTTATCATTTATACCTGATTTAATCTTCTCAGTAGCTCTGGGAGGTAATACCTTAGCTCACTAAGGGTAGATGGTAACAACTTCTGATGGTAGCAGTTGTTGAAGGACAAAAATTCAAGTAAATTTTAAAGATCTAATTGGCGGGGCGCCTGGGTGGCACAGCGGTTAAGCGTCTGCCTTCGGCTCAGGGCGTGATCCCGGCGTTCTGGGATCGAGCCCCACATCAGGCTCTTCTGCTATGAGCCTGCTTCTTCCTCTCCCACTCCCCCTGCTTGTGTTCCCTCTCTCGCTGGCTGTCTCTATCTCTGTCGAATAAATAAATAAAATCTTTAAAAAAAAAAGATCTAATTGGCTTTATTAATTGATTCATGAATTAGGCAACATGCCAGCCAGCAAGTAGAAAGGTGCTCCAGAGGGTACAGAAAGGGAAAGGTTTTTGTTTTTTATTTATTATTTATTTAGTTTAAAGATTTTATTTATTTATTTGACAGAGAGACAGCCTGCCAGATAGGGAACAAAAGCAGGGGGAGTGGGAGAGGAAGAAGCAGGCTTCCAGCAGAGGAGCCTGATGTGGGGCTCCATCCCATAACGCTGGGATCACCCCCTGAGCCTAAGGCAGATGCTTAAGGACTGTGCTACCCAGGCGCCCCAGGGAAAGGTTTTTAAAAGCAGGACAAGGAGGTTATAAAGAGAACAAAGGATTCTTTTGGGTAAAGTCACCTTTGGGGGGGGCATGTCTTATTAGGTTGATTATCTAATCTTCCTTTGGGGGATGGAGAGAGGCCCATATTACCTCATTGGTGCTGACCAGTAAATTCCAAGCTGACTATTTTAAAACCACATCTCGGGGGGAGGTTGAAACTGCAATTAGTTGGATATTAAGCCCCAGTTTGATGACTTGGCCCAGCATGACTCCATTTTGGGCCTGTGTTGTGTGTGTGTGTGTATGTGTGTGTGTTTTAGCAGAATGGTGTGCTGTCAAGTTAGGTAACAGGGTTCTCCATAAAGAGGTTTGTTACAGGCCTTATAGTGAGAGACTTGGTTCACTAAAGATAAATAATAGCAGTAGTCTGATAGCAAGAATGATTATGTCAGACAGCAGTGTATTCTTTTTTTTAAAAGATTTTATTTATTTATTAGGGAGAGAGAGTGCATGAGCAAGGGGAGGGGCAGAGGGACAAGCAGAGCCATGGGCTCCATCCTGGGACCCTGAGATCATACCCTGAGCAGAAGTCAGATCCTTAACTGACTGAGCCACGTAGGTGTCCAAACAGTGTATTCTTTGAAGTGGGAGATCCTAGGCCCATATGACCTTACAGTGTTCTAAAAATCTAGGCTGCTGAGCTTGCTAAATTGTTAAGCTTTCTTCAGTGGTGCCCATGTAATTTTCCTAGCAATCATGTATTTCAAATACTCATTTTATCAAGGAAAAAAATATATTTTTAAGATTTTATCTATTTATTTGTCAGAGAGAGTGAGAACACAAGTAGGGGGAGCAGCAGGCAGAGGGAGAAGCAGGCTCCCTGCCAAGCAAGGAGCCTGATGTGGGACTTGATCCCAGGCAGATGCTTAACCGACTGAGCCACCCAGGCATCCAAAGAAAAATAATTTCAATCTTGCTTTACACCAGTCAAAAAAATCTTTTGATATAAATTTTGATAGTGATAGTTGGAATTCATGTCCATAAGTGATATGGGAACAAAGGCAAAAGAAAAATTAAATTTCCTTACTACTAACAGCCCATTGACCAGTCCTTGAAACAGGCAGAGTGACCTTTCTTCAGGAACTCAGCTGCCTCAATGTTAATACTTTGCTAAGGGCAAGAGGCAGTCTTACCCCAACCCCCCAGAATCTTTTATGTCTTCTTTAACATTTAAAAATTCCTTTGGAAATTTCCTTTATCTCTCTTCTCCAAGATACAGGTTGGTAATCATCCTTCAAGCATATGGCCCACTGATAGATTTCTGAAGGGTCTCATGACTGAGTTTTTACTGAACACTAATAAGTGACCTTTTCCTAACAATAGCTAGCCCCCCTCATTATCCTGGAAACCTTGCTTCTAAAATTCCTTAGAGACTTTAGCGCTATCCCTGACCCGATCCTAGCTTGAAAGTATATAATGGGCCATTCTATATGACCCCAGTGCAGCTCTTTCTGCTCACGGATCCTGTCCCCATGCTACTGAGATGATGTTAAAAAACACCTTTTGAGGCTCCTGACTTGGGCTCAGGTCATGATGTCGTGTCGGGGTCCTGGAGTCAAGCCCTGCGTCTGCTTTGGGCTCAGCAGAGAGTCTGTTTGTCCCTCTGCCCCTCCCCCCACTTGTACTTTCTCTCTCTTTTTCTCTCTCAAATAAATAGTCTTCAAAACAAAACAAAACAAAACACCTTTTTGCACCGAAGATGTCTCAAGAATTCTTTCTTGGCTGTCAGCTCCAAACCCCACCACTTCAGACCACATAAATAAGTAGCCACTTCTGGAGAGCACAGCTAACCATTTGTGGGTGTAGATTAAAATTAACTTGTACATATTAGATGGTACTGTTAATACTGAAGATTTATTTTTTCTTCAACAGCTGGACTAGCTAACATTTACTGAGTCTTGACCAAGTGCCAAGCACTTACTAAAGCTTTATATACATTGTCTCATTTAGTCCTCACAGTAACCACATGCAGTGAGTAAAAATATGGTCAACATTACTTTTTTTTTCCCCCTGAAGATTTTATTCATTTATTTGACAGAGATAGAGACAGCCAACGAGAGAGGGAACACAAGCAGGGAGAGTGGGATAGGAAGAAGCAGGCTCATAGCGGAGGAGCCTGATGTGGGGCTTGATCCCATAACGCGGGGATCACGCCCTGAGCCGAAGCAGATGCTTAAGCACTGTGCCACCCAGGCACCCCAACATTACTTTTTAATGTAATATTTTGAAGATAATGCAGTCATAGAATTTTGTATATGTAAGGTAAATTATTAAGACTCTTTTTTATCTCTGTTTCTGTTTGCTCATTGACCTCTGCTCTCCCACCCCCCAAGAAATCATTGTTATTAATTTCTTATGCTTGGAGTTTGTGTGTATTCAAGCAAATACATTTTTACTCCTTTCCATTTTTCCATAAATAGAGCATACTAATATTTTTCATTTTCTTTCAGTTTTTCAACTTTTTTTAAGTTTTTATTTTTTTAAGTAATCTCTAAACGCAACATGCGGCTCAAACCTGCAACCCTCATGCTTCACCAACTGAGTCAGCGAGGTGCCTGTCAATTTTTCAACTTTTTATTAAAATCTTCACATATATAAAAAAGTTAGACTACAGTGAATCTGTAAACCTACCACCTAGATTTACCATTGTTAAGATTTTGGTGTTTTTTGCTCATTTTACTTTTATGTATCGTATGTTTTGGTAAGCAAAATGCGTGTGTGTGTGTGTGAGCAAAATGTACAAACACATATATTCTTTTTTACCTAAGCTATTTGAAAGTAAATTATCAAACTTAAGGTACTCCATCCCTAAATGCTTGCATATTTTAAGATAAATTACCACCAGTCAATGAAGAATTTTAAGCAAAGGAGTGGAATGATTGGGCATAATTACTTGGTGATGTGGAAGATGCCTTTAAGGAAATAAGACTAGAGTCAGGGAGACCAATTAAGTGATTGATGTATTAGTCAAGGTGGGAGGGAATAAGGATAGGATCAATGGATTTGGTAGTGCTTTGTAGTTAATTGGACAGAAAAAGAAAACTGAGAAACTCTGGAAAAGATGTGTTTGTTCATCTTTTGTAGGGTTCTCTTTCCTCTCTTGCCCTTAAGTGAGCTGGTAATTTTGTTACTAGAGGGAAAGAAGTGAACATTTCTCTCTATAGCAGGCACTCCATGCCAATTACTTAACATGCTGTTTAATTCTGCCAGTCATTCTGTGAGGTATTATTATCCTTATTTTTGCAGATGAGGAAATTGAGGTGCAGAGCTGTGAAGTAATTTGTTCAAGATTATATTGCTCTTAAACGGCAGATCTGGAATTTTAACATGGGTCCGACTGATTCTGAAGTCACTATGTGACCATTTTCCAAATTGTTTCATGAAGTTTAAAAAAAAATTAATGTTAGTGATTTTTTTCTCCTGAGTGTATTTGTAATTATTCTTAATCATGTTATCATCAGCCTCTAAGAAATTGTGTGCCCGAGTGCCAGGTTTGCTAAGGGACAGATTCTTCATCTTTGAATTGAAGAGTAAGCAGCACCTACCAACTAGCTATCTTTTTGATGGAATATTGCTAGATGATGAATACTAATCTGTTCAGTTCTCATGTCTTGTAATTTCAGCACATTTTCTGTGATCAAATTTATTGTTTATTATCTTTTAAATACATATTTATGATACAAACATAATCCCAATGGTTTTATGGCAGTTAGAAGTTTTAAACCAAAAGATTCCTAACCTGAAGGAAATAAGCAACAAGTTGGAATACTTCAAAGTGAAGATAAATGAGGATAAAATACATAGGGTTTTGTTTTGTTTTGTTTTGTTTTTTTAAATAGGTAAGCTGTCCAAGATTAAACAGCAGCATTAAAGCTGGTATGAAGCAAATCATCTCATAGCTCATCCGTCTAAGCTTTGGAGCCATAAGAAAATAAATCGTGTTGTCCTTAAAGACACGCTTTTTTAAAAGTGACATCTTGATTCACTTGAAAATAGTAAACTCTCAATATGTAATACTCCCAACTTCAGTCAATGTGGAACAGACATCATACAACTTAAGTTCTCATATGGCATTCCTTAGAGAAGTACATGTATAGAGAATTGCTTATCAAGCTGTATCAGTCAAGATACTAAACCCAAAAATATCTGTGGCTTAAACGAACAAAGATTTATTTCTTGTTCATGTTTCATGTCCCTAGTGGGACAGCCAGAGTTCTATTCCTCCACTATTTGTCCTTACTTGGGGATTGAGACTAGCCACTGTTGGTTTCTCTGACAGGGGAAAAGAGATGGGCATTTATGCACTGACTTTAAAGATTTTATTTATTTACGTGACAGAGATAGAGACAGCCAGCGAGAGAGGGAACACAAGCAGGGGGAATGGGAGAGGAAAAAGCAGGCTCCTAGTGGAGGAAACTGATGTGGGGCTCGATCCCATAACACCAGGATCACGCCCTGAGCCAAAGGCAGACGCTTAACGACTGCGCCACTCAGGCACCCCTATGCACTGACTTTTAAAACTAGTAGGTAGTGTCACTTCTTTTTCTTTCATTGGCTGAAATAAATCACATGCCCACACCAAACTTTAGAGATAGCAGTGAAGTGTAATCTTACCATGTGTTTGGAATGAGAACTAGATTACTCGGCACAACTATAATGATTAACACATAAGCCTTATGAGGAACATAGAAAAAAACTTTTTAAAGATTTTGTTTATTTGTCCGAGAGAGAACGCGCATGCGTGCACAAGCTGGGGGAGCAGCAGGCAGAGGGAGAGGGAGCGAGGAATCTCATGCAGGACTTGATTCCAGGACCCTGGGATCATGACCTGAGCCTATGACCTGAGCCAAAGGCAGATGCTTAACTGACTGAGTCACCCAGGCATCCCGAACATAGAGAATTTTGTGTGGTTGATTAGTAGGATCTATTTTTTTTTTAAAGATAGTACCTATGAAGTGATACTAGCGTGATGAATTAAGGATCTTGATCCTAAAAGGTAAACAAGGTAGAGAACTGAAAATGGCTAGTAGTTACTTATTTGACCAGTTAATTCGTTCATCTGGGCTTGCTTTTCCTTGTGTTTTGTTCTTTATAACTTCACAAATAGATTAAGAAGTTTTGCTTTTAACCACTATCTATTGATAACATAAGTGTAGTCTATTATGTAAAACATGTTGAAAAATGGTACTAAAGCAATGGTCTGAAAAATCACTAGGATAGTAATTGGTATTAAGTATATTAGTGAAGTAACTTATTTTGTGTTACAGAGACATGTACTAGAGAGTCTTTTTGGAAACTATGCTACCTGAGGCAGTATAGAGAGTGATTATATTAAAGTTCAATTTGATCTTCTAAAAATTTGTGAAGAGGTGATTGATTATATATATATAGATCTACATTAATTGATTATATGATTATATATGCTTATACATACATGAAGATTTTTTTAGGCAAAAGTATAAATCTTTGGCTTTGACAAACTTGTATGTGTGTATTCCTCCTTATTAGTGGTTGTAAACAGGTCAGCAGTTTCTTTACAAGGCATATTCTTTTTAAAATATTGTAAAATACTCTTAATGCAAAATTTACGATTTTAACCATTTTTAAGTGTAGTTCAGGGACATTAAGTATATTCATATTGTTGTGCAACCATCACTACCATACATCTCCAGATCGTTTTTTTGTCTTCTAGAACTGAAACTCTCTACTCATTAAACAATAACTCTTTATTCTCCTCTCCCCCCAGTCCCTGGCAACCACCACTGTACTTTTTGTTTTTATGAATTTCACTACTCTAGGTATTTCTTATGAGTGGAATCATACACTGTCTTTCTGTGACTGACATATCACCTATCATTTCTTTAAGGTTCATCTGTGTTGTAGCATGTGTCAGAATTTCCTTCCTTTTTAAGGCTGGCTAATATTTTATTGTATATATATACTAAATTATTTTAAATCCATCCATCTGTGGGTTTCTTCCCCCTTTTGGCTACTGTGAATAATGCTGCTATAAACATTAGTGAACAAATATCTAGTCAGGTTCCTGCTGTCAGTTCTTCAGGATATGTATCTAGAAGTAGACTTGCTTGATCATATGGTAATTGTTAATTTTTTAATGAATTGCAATACTATTTTCCACAGCATCTATACCATTTTACATTTCCCTCCAGTGATTCCATTTTCTTCACGTCCTTGCTTATTAACACTTGCTCCCTTCCCTTCCCTTTCCTTCTCTTCCTTTCATCATCCTAGTGAGTATCATGTTGTGTCTTTTGGTTTTGATTTGTATTTCCCTGATAACTAGTGTTGTGTTGAACAGCTGTGCATGTGTTTATTGGCTATTTGTTTATCTGCCTTTGAGAAATGTCTCTTCAAGTCCTCTGCTCATTTTTGAATTGGGTTAGTTGTTATTTTGTTGAATTTTAGTGGTTCTCTCTGTATTCTGAATTATCCCTTGTCAGATTATGTAATTTGCAAATACTTTCTTTAGCCAGTTTCTTTTTTCTCACTGAATTATATTCCATTGTATGGTTCTGCCACAGTTAATCAGTTCACTTATAGAAGGACATCTTGGTTGCTTCCAGTTTTTGGCAGTTATGAATAATGCTGTGATAAATATTCTTGTACAGATATTTGTGTGGACATATGCTTTTAGTTCAGTTGGGTAAATACCTAGTAGCACAATTGCTGGATTGTATGGTAAGACCATGTTTTAGCTTTGTAAGAAACTGCCAAACTGTATTCCGAAGTGGCTGTACCACTTGTGTTCCCACTAGCGTGAATGAGACTCCCTGTTGCTCCACATCCTTGTCAGTATTTTGGTGGTGTTGGTTTTTTGTATTTTAGCCATTCTAATAGGTGTGTAGTGGCATCTCACTGTTTGAGTTTTCAATTCCCTGTTGAAATATGATGTGGAAAACCTTTTCATATGCTTATTTGCCATCTGTATATCATCTTTGGTGAGGGATCTGTTCAGACCTTTTGCCTGTTTTTTAAATGGGTTGTTTTCTTGTTGAGTATGAAGAGTTCTTTGTATATTGTAGATACAAGTTCTTCATCAGATATGTGTTTTGCAAATATTTTCCTCCAGTCTGTGCTTGTCTTTTCATTGTTTTAAAGTATCCTCCACAGAGCAGAAGCTTTTTAATTTTAATGAAGTCCAACTCATCTATTTTTTCCTTTGTAGACTTTGCTTTTGGTGTTGTATCTAAAAACTCAGAAGCAAACCAAGCTACCTAGAGTTTTATGTTACTTTCTAGAAGCTTGATAGTTTTGCTTCTTACTTACGTTTAGGTCTATGATCCATTTTGAGTCAATTTTTGTGAAAGGTGTAAGGTCAGTGTATAAATTCATTTTTTTTGCATGTGGATATATTCCAGTTCCACTTAATGAAAAGATTATTTTTCCTCCACTGGATTGTCTTTGTTCCTATCTCAGAGATCAGTTGACTATATTTGAGTTGTCTATTTCTGGGCTGTTGGTTTTGTTCTACTGATCTGTTTGTTTATTCTTCTGCTAGTGCCACACTATCTGGGTTACTGATATGTGTAGTGAGACTGAAATCAGCGTTTAATCCTCTAATTTTGTTATGTGTTAGATCTGTAGATCAAGTTGGGAAGAATTGACATCTTACTAATACTGAGTCTTCCTATCCACGAACATGGGATGTACCTTCATTTATTTAGATACTTTGTGATTTCTTTCATCAATTTTCTAGTTTTTTATATAGATTTTGTATATATTTTGTTACATTTACTTCCATATATTTATTTGTTTTTTGGTGGTAATGCAAATGTTATTGTATTTTTAATATCAAATTCCAGTTACTCATTGCTGGTGATTTAAGAAAGCAGTTGGTTTTGTATATTAACATATCTCACAAATTGCTCTTATAATTACTTTTTAGTTCTAGGTTGTTTTTTGTTAATTATTTAGGATTTTTCTTTATAGACGGTGTTGTCCTCTGTAAACTAGGACAGTGTTATATCTTCTTTCCTAACATGCTTACTTATCATTTCATTTTCTTGTCTTATTACCATTAGCTAAGACTTATACTACAGTGTTAAATAGGAGTAGCAAGAGGGGATATCCTGCCTTTACCCAGTCTTAGGAATAGTTACTCAACATTAAGTATGTTAGTTGTAGATTTCATGTATATGTTCTTTATCAGTTTTGGAAGTTCCCCTCTATTCCTAGGTTGCTGAGAGTTTTTAGTATGAATGGATATTGGATCTTGTCAAATGCCTTTTTTCTTTTTTTAAAGATTTTATTTATTTATTTGACACACACAGAACACAAACAGGGGGAGTGGCAGGCAGAGGGAGAGGGAGAAGCAGGCTCCCCGCTGAGCAGGAAGCCTGATGTGGGGCACAATCCCAGGACCCTGGGATCATGAGCGGAGCCAAAGCCAGATGCTTAACTGACTGAGCCACTGAGGCACCCCATTGTCAAATGCCTTTTATGTGACGATGTGAACATTTTTTTTTTTTTTTTTTTGCTTGTTGATGTACTGGATTACATTAATTGATTTTCAAATATTGATCCAGCCTTGCATACCTGGAATAAATTCCATTTGGTCATGTTGTATAAATCTTTTTATTTTGTTGAGGATTTTTGCATCTATGTTTATAAGAGATAATGGTCTGTGGTTCCCCCCCCCCTTTTTTTTTGGTGTTGGTAGTTAAGGTAATACTGCTTTCATCAAATAAGTTAAGACATGTTCCCTTCTGGAAGAGATTGTAGAGAAGTAGTATCATTTCTTCTTAAATGTTTGGCAGAAGCACTGTCTGGGCTAGGTAATTTCTTTTTTTCTTTCTTTTTTTTTTGTGGGGGGGGAAGGTCATTAATTATTGATTCAATTTCTTTAATAGCTGTAGGCCTATTCAGATTGTTTCTTCTTGTATGAGTTTTGGTATTTTGTATTTTTTCAAATGATTAGTTTATTTCCTCTAAGTTTTCACATTTGTGGGCATACAGGTATTTTTAATACTTTTTATTATCCCTTTAATGTGTATAGTGTCAATAGTGATGACACTTTTTTTGTTTTTGATATGGCAATTTTCTCTTTTTTTTCTTGGTTAGCCTGGCCAGAGATTTATGGCTTCCTCTGATCTTTTCAAAGAACAGGTTATGGTTTTGTTGATTTTTCTTTAGCAATTTCCTTTTTACAATTTCATTGATTTCTGCTATAATTTTTATTAATTTTTTCTTCAGCTTGTCTTAGATTTATATTGTACTTTTCTATAGTTTCCTTTGGTAGAACCTTGGATTATTGAATTTACACCTTTTCTTTTCTGATGTATGTATTAAATGCTAAGTATTTAAACACTGCATTTGCTGCATCCCACAGATTTTGAAAAGCTGTATTTTCATTTTCATTTAGTTCAAAATGTTTTAAAATTTCTGAGACTTCTTTTGACCCATAATTTCTTTATGAATATGTTGTTTAATCTCCAAATAATCAGGGATTTTCCAGTTTTCTGTTATTGGTTTCTCGTTTAATTCCTTTGTTGACTAAGAGCATACATTGTGTGATTTCTGTTGTTTAAAATTTTTAAAGTGTGTTTTATGGCTCAGAATGTGACCTATTTTGGTGAATGTTCCATGTGATCTCAGAAGGATGTATATGCTGCTGTTTTTGGGTGCAGTATTGTGTAAATGTCAGTTAAATCTACTTGATTGATGGTCTTCATTTCAACTGTATCCTTACTGGTGTTCCGTTGGCTTACTCTGTCAGTTACTATTAGTATAGATTACTTGAAAATAAAATCTTTTTTTTTTTTTTTAAAGAGCTTTGAAGTCTCCCAGGTATAAAAATGAATGTCTGTTTCTCCCCAATAGCTCTTTTGATCTTTGCCCCACATATTTTGACATTCTCTTGTTGGGCATATATACCTTAAGGGTTGTTAATGTCTTCTTGGAGAATTGACCACTTTCTCAGGATGTAATACCCCTTCTTATTCCTGATAATTTTTTCAAAGTGATCTCTACACCCACTGTGGTGCTCAGAATCATGACCCCGAGATCAAGAGTCATTTGCTCTACCGACTGAGCCAGCCAGGTGCCCCATGCCTGATAATTTTCCTTGTTGTGAAGTCTATGAGATTAATATTGCTATTGTAGTAAGATTTGATTACTGTTAGCATGGTATATCTTTTTCCATTTCTTCACCTTTAATCTGTCTGTGTCTCTATATTTAAAATGAGTTTCTCTTAGGGAACATAACGTTGGTTCTTGGTGTTTTTAATCCACTCTGACATGTATTCTCTTTCAATTGGTGTTTTTAGACTATTCTTAAAGTGATTATTGATAGAGTTGGTATTAATATGTGCCATGTATATATTATATATCCTCTGTTCTCTTTCTCCCTTTCTTAGGTGATTTTTTGCCTTAGTTTCTAAGAGTCCTTTGTATATTCTAGATATTAGTGTTTTAACCACTAGGTCGGCTGTACTTATTATCTCTGATATTTCCTTTAGTGTGGTACCCTTTGTTGTTCAGAAGTTATTTTTCTTTCACAGTTTATGAGTATTGTGCCTTGTGTCTTGGTTAAGAAAACTTTTCCATCCAAATGTTATTTTAAAAACCCTTATATTTTATTTTAGTAATTTACATACAACACAGTGTGTGTGTGTGTGTGTGTGTATCCATCTGGAATTCTTTGGTAGATGATATAACTATTTTATAACAGGAATCAAACATTTTTCTTCCATGAAATGCTACCCAGTTGTTTCGGTATCACTTATTAAATAGTCCATCCTTTCACCGCTAATGTGAAATTGCACTTTTATTATATAATAGATTTACCAACTATATTATTTGTTTTTGTACTTTCATCTGTACTATTTATTTGATCTGTGTGTCTGTGCCTGTGTTAATACCATGTTTTAATTATTGTAGCATATTAGTTGACAAGGCAGATCCTGCCTTCTAGTTGTTTTTCAAAACATTCTTGGTTATTTTTGTGAATTTTTCTTTCCAATGAGAATTATCTAATTTTATAAAAATTCTGTTAGAATTATGGTTATATTTAACTTGTAGATCAATAATTGAAATCTTCATGGTAAATTTGCCTCCAGTTATTTACAAGATATTCTGAAGTACAGCAACTCAGTTCCTTCCTTTAAGGGATTCCAAACCAGTAGTTATTTTTTATTGGCCAGTATAGCTCAATGATTTGACCTTCCTAAATGTGAACTTTCCATGTATTCATTGTGTTTTGTAATATATTTGCTATCATCAGCATGATATCTGTTTCTTATTCCCTTAATTTTCTCCTTATTTCTATTTATTTTGATGACCTCTTGTTACAAATTTGGGTAGATCTGTTTCTCCTTTCCCTACCTTTTCTGTCATGCCCTCCCAATTTCTTCATTATCACTTTCCAAAACCTTGCTCACATTCTCCTTCTTTTACTCCTCAGTTTCTTTCCAGAGTCTGTTATATAAGCATAATTACCCTTATCCCTCTTGCACAAATCTTTCCTTTATCTCTTGGATGGCACTCAAAGGATTAGTTTAAGTTTTTGGCTTGAGTCGGGTCCGAGGCACGACTGCTATTAGTCTGTGCTACAAGTTCTACCTGGCTCAGAAGAATGGGGAAAAGGATACCTATGAATAGGAGATTGTTAATTTTTGCTCACCTGACCAGTGGAACACTTTAAGATAATATTAAGTCCTGTAGGTAAAGATTAGAAATTTTGTGATAAATCTGAATTAGAATCAAGGAACTTATTTGTGAATAGATTATGTTATTTTCATTGTTATTTCTACTGAACTTAACCAGAGTATTTGTAACATCCTTGCCTTTCCTTTCATTCCACATATTTTCACAGAATGTTAAAATGGTCCCTTGGGGGCACCTGGGTGGCTCAGTTGGTTAAGCATCTACCTTCAGCTTGGGTCCTGATCCCAGGGTACTGGGATTGAGCCTAGCATCAGGCTCTTTGCTCAGTGGGGAGCCTGCTTCTCCCTTTCCCTCTGCCATCTGCTCCCGCTGCTTGTGCTCTCTCTCTCTGCCAAATAAATAAAATCTTTAAAAATAAGTAAATAAAATGGTCCCTTGACCCCTCATCTTTATTTTTTCCATTAACAATTGCCTCTTTCTTGCTTCTGTCTAGGGAGTACAGTATTATGACAGTTTAAGTTTTCTCTATTGATTCAAGATCTTGAAAAGTTTCAAGATCATTAACTTGAAGGTGATTGACCCAAATGCTAGCATATTTTAAGTCTGAGATAATTATTGTGACATGGAGAATGTGTATGTTTTTATTTTAATATTTCAGTTAGAACTCTGAAAAATTAGTAATATTTTCTGGTTTTTTAACACTTCTCTATGGAACTAAAAACACTTTCTGATTTAATGTGAATTTGGATTATAATTCAATTTCCAATAAATTAACAATAGACATAATGGGTTTTAATCGAAAGGTTGAGGATTAATTGATTCCTTAATTTTTTTTTTAAGATTTTATTTATTTATTTGACAGAGAGACACCGAGAGAGGGAACACAAGCAGGGCGGGGTGGGAGAGGGATAAGCAGGCTCCCTGCTGAGAAGGGACTCTGATGCTGGGCTCTATCCCAGGACCCTGGAACCATGACCTGATTGGAAGGCAGATGCTTAATAACTGAGCCCCCTAGGTTCCCCAGATTCCTTAATAATTTATATAGGATTAGGAATTTTACTTTGCCTAGAAGTTGATCAGTTCATTTCTGGTCTTTTTTTTTTTTTTTAAAGATTTTTATTATTTATTCGACAGAGATAGAGACAGCCAGCGAGAGAGGGGAACACAAGCAGGGGGAGTGGGAGAGGAAGAAGCAGGCTCATAGCAGAGGAGCCTGACGTGGGGCTCGATCCCACAACGCCGGGATCACGCCCTGAGCCGAAGGCAGACTTTCAACCGCTGTGCCACCCAGGCGCCCCTCATTTCTGGTCTTTTGAAGTTACTGGTTCAATTTTAATGTTTACAAAATCATCTTCACTTATTTGTAGGGATGTTTTTATTATCTGTAGTTGGACACAAGCTACCCCAATACTCATTTGCTTAAAACAGCAACAGTCATTTATTTTGCTCACAAATCTGCATTTTGGGCAGGTTTTGGTAGGGAAGTTTGTCTCTGCTCCACATGGTGTCTGCTGGGATGGCTCAACTTGGGCTAGAGGACCATTTACATGGCTGGCAAAGCGATGTTAGTTATTGATTCTCCTCATGTGGATCTCTCTGTGGGGCACCTTGGACTTCCTTACAACATGGTAGGTGGGTTCCAAGAATGAATATCCCAAGAAGCAATGTTCTAAGAGACAGGAAATGGAAATTGCTAGTTTTTAAAGGTCTGAGCCTGGAAATACACATAGCCTCAGTTCTATATTATATTGATCAGGCAGTCACAGGGCTCAGATTCTAGGAATAGGGGACCTGCAGCTCTTGATGGGAGGGATGAGGGTCAAAAAAATTTGGAGCCATGTTTCAAACTGCTACAAGGGATATGGGAATTTTATTCTCCTTAGTTGATAGTTTGCTTTAAAGGGAGAATAGTGTTAGTACTTTGAATCAGTACAGTTCATTCTTATTCTTATCTACTATTTTCCATTGCAAATGGTTTCTTTTTCTCTTTTCACCATTAAGACTTTTTTAAGAGTGTATTTTGAAGTAGTACAAACAGTATTTGCAAGATGTATACGAGGGAAATAAAACGCCAGTCAAAGAAGTCAAAGATCCTCATGAATATATATAGACAGGAAAACTCAATATTGTTAAGATGCCAGTTCTTCCAAACTTAATTCAACACAGTCTCAGTCAGAACCTCAGCAAACTACTTTGTGGATGTCAAGAAACTGATTCTAAGCTTATATAGAAAGGCAAAAGACCCCAAATATTCAATGTAGTAGTGAAGAAGAGTAACATAGAGGAATGGTACTGACTTTAGTACACAGCTATGGTAATCAAGACAGTGTGGAATTGGTGAAGAATAGACAAATAGATCAATAGCACATAACCAATAGCCCAGAAATAGACAACTCAAATATAGTCAACTGATCTCTGAGATAGGAACAAAGACAATCCAGTGGAGGAAAAATAATCTTTTCATTAAGTGGAACTGGAATATATCCACATGCAAAAAAAATGAATTTATACACTGACCTTACACCTTTCACAAAAATTGACTCAAAATGGATCATAGACCTAAACGTAAGTAAGAAGCAAAACTATCAAGCTTCTAGAAAGTAACATAAAACTCTAGGTAGCTTGGTTTGCTTCTGAGTTTTTAGATACAACACCAAAAGCAAAGTCTACAAAGGAAAAAATAGATGAGTTGGACTTCATTAAAATTAAAAAGCTTCTGCTCTGTGGAGGATACTTTAAAACAATGAAAAGACAAGCACAGACTGGAGGAAAATATTTGCAAAACACATATCTGATGAAGAACTTGTATCTACAATATACAAAGAACTCTTCATACTCAACAAGAAAACAGCCCATTTAAAAAACAGGCAAAAGGTCTGAACAGACACCTCACCAAAGATGATATACAGATGGCAAATAAGCATATGAAAAGGTTTTCCACATCATATTTCAACAGGGAATTGAAAACTCAAACAGTGAGATGCCACTACACACCTATTAGAATGGCTAAAATACAAAAAACCAACACCACCAAAATACTGACAAGGATGTGGAGCAACAGGGAGTCTCATTCACGCTAGTGGGAACACAAGTGGTACAGCCACTTCGGAATACAGTTTGGCAGTTTCTTACAAAGCTAAACATGGTCTCAGTATACAGTTCAGCAGTTGTGTTCCTAAGTAGTTACCGAAATGAGTTGCAAACTTATGTCCCCACAAAAACGTACACATGAATGTCATTACCAGAAACAACCTTATGTTCATCAACAGATAAATGGATAAACAAATGTGGTATATATGATTTTGAAAGTTTTAACTCTTTGAGGTTTTAAAGAAAAACAGATTATGAGTTATTATTACATAGCATTTCCATAAGGGGTTATTAAAACAAAGTAGAACTATACCCAGTTCCACTTGTTAGAATCACCGAGAGACTCATCACTAAAAGAAACTTCAGAGCAACAAGTCCTCATTTTACAAATTTACAAAGAATGAAATTGAGGTGCAGAAAGGGTAAGTGATTTGCTCATAGACAGAAATAGTAGGTACTAAAACCAGAGTTAGAAATAAGATCTCTTATTTCCTCCTCCATTTCCAGGATATCTCGTTTTCTTATGGGAAACTTGTACAGAAAAACTAGATATAATAAATGGCTTGCTCAGTTTAATAATGGTAATTGATAATAATAATCACAGCCCTCATAGTTTATCCTTTGGGCTCAGAATTAAAGTTGACTCCTAAGAAACCTGGAAATGTGAAAAGGCCACTTAAGACAACAGGTGAGTAGACAGAAAGGCAAGTTTATGAGGCAAATACAATTTCTAATTTCCAAAAAATAGGTACCAAATAGCTACCTATTTACTGATGATTACATATTAATCATTTCTACATGTATACTTTTTTTTTTTTTTTAAGATTTTATTTATTTATTCAACAGAGATAGAGACAGCCAGCGAGAGAGGGAACACAAGCAGGGGGAGTGGGAGAGGAAGAAGCAGGCTCATAGCAGAAGAGCCATGTGGGGCTCGATCCCATAATGCCGGGATCATGCCCTGAGCTGAAGGCAGACGCTCAACCGCTGTGCCACCCAGGCGCCCCTCTACATGTATACTTTTAAGTGTTGTAATACATTGCCCAATAACATAAGATTATTAATATTTTGGCAATTTTGTCTTTAGCTATTGGGAATTGTGCTATTAGGAACATGGGTGTACAAATACCTATTTGAGTTCCTGTTTTTAATTCTTTTGGATATATATCCAGAAGTGGAATTGCTGAATCATGTAATTCTATGTGTAATTTTTTTAACGAACTGCCAAATTTTTTTTAGGAACTTTCCATAGCAACACTGCATGATTTTACATTCCCATCAGAAATGCACTATATTCTCCTTTTTTACATCCCACCAACACTTATTTTTTTGATAACCATCCTAATAGGTATGAAGTCATATCTCATTGTAGTTTTGATTTACATTTCTCTAACGATTAGTAATGTCGAGCATCTCTTTATGTACTATTGGCTACATATAGATCTTTGGGTAAACGTCATTCAAGTCCTTTTCCATCCTTTTCCTAGTTTTAATTAGGCTACTTGGTTTTTTGGTTGTGTGACTCCCTCTTGAAATTTAAGATGTATCTCTACTTTGGCTAATTTAGTCAGTAGAGCATTCTGAGTCTTGATCTTGGGGTCAAGAGTTCTAGCCCCATGTTGGGTGTAGAGATTAAAAAAAAAAAAGAATTATCCCTACTTACTGATTTCTAGGAGTTCTTTTACCTGTATTTTGGTCCTTACTGTTTTATATGGTAAATATTTTCTCCTTGTTTGTTATCTTTCATCTTCTTTTATAGTATCTTTGGTTTAGAAGTTTTTATATTTTCTGTCATTTTTTCCTGTATACTTTCTAGGTTTTATTTCTTGTTTAATGTTTTTATATTCTTATATTATTAATAAACACTTCATTTACTGCTACCAATTTACTGATGTAACATTCTTTAAAGGCTAAGCAGCAAATAGATATTTGCTATATAATTTACATTTAATCTAAAATTAACTGTAGCTTATATTTTGTAGGTATAATTAATTAAATGCTGTGTTTGTAATTGACTCTAGATCTCTGTTGCTACCTTAACTATTTATAATCAGAGGAAAATTTTTCTCTATATCCGAGATTTGGTTTTTTAAAAATAATTGCTGTTTCCATGATTAGGGAGCAGTTACTTTGCATATGACCCAGTGAAACCTACACATACATATACACGTATACATATGCACATATTATGTGTGCTTTCTTAGGCAAAATTTTCTGTAATAAATTCTATGAATATATATTTTCAAATAATAAAAATTTCTATGATTTACTTTGCAGTCTAGCCTATCTTTAAAGTTTTTTCTTACAAAAAAGTTTTAATTGTGATTTTTAACTCTCTCATAGGATTGTTTTACTTAACATCTTTTGTCACTTTTTTATTGTGTTGTCTTTTATATACAGCATGATAAAAATATGAGATGGTTTTTCATCTGTGTATCTGTTTATAAAAGTTATCTGTTTTCAGAAAGTGATATATAGCTTCATTCTTCTGATTAGTTGGAGATAAATCTAAAACTTTAAAAATACATCTTTATATATGCTTTTAAAAATTTGCTTTAGGTTATGACTAATATACAATAAGATTTTATTGTACAATTTAAGAGAAAATTGTTTAAATCATATTCACTGTGTAATCCAAAGTTACACACTTCATGGATTATAGAGTTTTAATCTATGTAGAAAACTTTGAAGTTTTAATCTAGCACTTCTCTTCATGAGAGGAACCCTAAGGCTTCATTCTCTTGAAATGTAGCGACATTTTTTAATATTTCCATATTTTAAGTTCTCCTGAGTTCCCTTATCATTGCCTGATTTTTTTCTTATAATATATTGATTTGGTGAAAAGTATTCAGAATGTTTTTATTGTCATATTATTGGTCTTAATGATTTCCAGAGTAAATAGATTTTTAAAAGTGCTAATTATACTCCTTTAATATAACAACACATGTATTTTAACTGTTTGTATAAATAATTTAAAATAATTTCCATGTAGGTGTATTTTGTGTATATGTATTTCTGAGCAAGGTATTTAAAGTAATAAGGAATTATATTAATTTGGGGAAATAACTGACAGATTTAAAAAAATATATATAAGCAAAAAAGCCTTTTGTATTATCAGTTATCTTTAAATTATGCTATTGGTAGGTAGATTTTCTATAAAGCTGTGTACACCATAGCTCTTGAAAGTTGAACTTTTGCTTGAGGTTTTGCATCAAATGTTAGTGTTCATGTTGTGTCAAAATTATGATAGAGGTTTTACTTCATTTAAAGAAGGACGAACTTGGGACACCTGTGTGGCTCAGTTGGTTAAGCGTCTGCCTTGGGCTCAGGTCCTGATCCTAGAGTCCTGGGATTGCTCTCCCTCTGCCCTTTCCCCCAGCTTGTGTTTGTTCTCTCTTTCTCTCATATAAATAAATAAAATCTTTAAAGGAAATAGAGAAGAAAGAACTTAATACTGTATATTCTGTTGGTTTTGAAGTTTGAGTCATGATTGTATAAGCTAATTTTCTAAAGAGAAATCTACATAGGTTGGATTAATAATTTGGAAAATGTAAAATGTTAAATTTAATGATCAGTGACAGTATGACTTTTAATTAGTATAGAGTATGGTGTTTATATGACGTCAAACAAACAAACAAACCTGATAGCTTTAAGTAATTTCTTTGGAATGAGGGTCAGATGATGCTAATATAAAGGAGTTAGATTCAGTGCCCATTTTATTTCTGACTTAATATTTCTGTTTTTCACTCTTTAGACTTTCTTCAATTCTGACAATGAGATACAGGACTAAACTAATAACATTAGTTAACATGATCGTAGAAATCATTTCTATTTAAACTACTTTTGTTTTGAAATTAGAGTGAAGAAACTTTGTTAACATTATATAATTAAATTCTATAATATTTACTTTCAGCCGTGAAGAATACGATTGAGAGTTTTCTTTTTCTTTCTGATGCGGTCATTCAGGAATCAGCATTCTGGAAGGATTGATATAGCTTTGCATTTCTGAAAGACTGATGCAGCTTTGCATTTTTCTTCCTGGTAGTGACATACTAGCTACTGTACACTCATGGAGATGGTACTTGTCACTGATGGCCTTTCTGTGACAGAGAGCCTATAGACTGACATGAAGTGCAGCCTGTTGTGAACTCCTAAGTGAGTCGGCCAAAAACTCAGCAGACAGAACTAATTGGGGAGAAAAAGGATTTTTGTGCCCTCTTCTCTTTCTTTCTATTCTTTTTTGTTTTATAAGACAGATATTGTTAAAGTAGCTCATTTATGTAAGATTTGTCTGCCTCTCTTTTCTCATTGCATGGATCATTTTTTAACTTAAAGTCTTGCACTGCAGGTTGCTAAGTACTTCCACATGGAGGTTGGCCCAGGACCAAACTCGAGACACGCAACTCATAACAGTTGATGAAAAATTGGTAAGAATTTTCTATTATACATGGCTATGATTCTGCCTTCAGGGTTCTTTTTGTACAATAGCTTTTCAGAATGGTGTTTTGGGTTCTTCCAGGAGAGTGATTTGAATTTGAATTTCTAGATTGTATATAATTATAAGAGAAAATATTCATTACAAAAAGATAATTTGGTTAAGCATTATACACAAATATTAAGTAATATGCAGATATTAAGAGATTAAAATTACAAAAGGCTTCATTTTTGTGGTGTTGATAAGTAGCAATCAGAACATTTTAAATTAATAAATATGAATTGAACGTGAATATGAATATAAATATAAATGAATACGTATAGTTTTTTTTTTCCTCACTATACTCCTGTTTAATTAAGTTGTAAGGCACTTAACCAGGTAGTACCTAAACTTAAGTATATTGGGTTTCTATGGAACCAATTGTTGTTGTTACTGTATGGATATATGTGTGTGTACACACACACGTTACATTTCTACATTATGCATGAGAGATTACAACTAGCAACAAATAAATAATATTCTGTTAATCAGTAGTGGATAGAATTTTGGTAACCATCACGTAAAAATTTTTTCTATGTGTGATATTACTTTAGAGGTAAGTTATTATTTATGTTTATATTGTAAAATAGCATAAATTTTGTAATGTCTAAGACTTGTAAAAATGTGTAATAGTATAAACGTGCTTTTTCATTTTTTATCTGGTTTACCATTATCAGATGGATGGGTGTGTTTCTTAACTACTCTTCTTCCGGTTGTACATTCTTTTATCACTCAGTTTTGACTCTGTAAGCATGATTTAATACATCACACTTAAAGATCTAAACACCGTTTATACCACTAAAGATATAAACAGATATATAAATAGGTGAGTAAACAGACAGACAATGGATAGGTAGTTTGGAAAACTCCAATCTTATGCTTAAAGCTGGTTAGTTTTATCTTTAAACTGTCTCTTAGATCTGCTTGCTGACATTGGCATCATCCTAGTCTAGGCTACCATCATCTTTCACCTAGATTGCTGCAGTAGTTTTTAAATTGATCTCTATAGATACTTTAATCTTCCTTTAATTCATTTTCCAAAGGAGAAACAGAATTGTCATTTAAACACTGGTTTTGTCACTTCTTGTGTATGATCCATTGGTTTTCTTACTGACCTAAAAGTAAACATTAAAATCCTTACGTGGTTTTTGAGGTCTTGCATGATTAAAGTCCTGCCTTCCTCTCTAGGGTTTATCTTGTGTCATATACGCTGTGCTCCAGCCACACCAAGCCTGGAGCTCGCTGTTCCTTTCCCTGCTTCAGGGCATTCACATTCCAGTTCACTCTGCCTAGATGCTTTTCACCAATCCCCTAGCTCTTATCCAGAGACCCTCTACTTACTCTTCAAATATTAATCAAACACCACTTGCTTACTTAGTCAAGTATAAAAGAAGTGAGACAGGTTTGAGTGTAAGAGGAGGGTACTATTTTAATTTTTCCAGTGACCATCTTTTAAACCCCAAGAAATTTTCTTATTGTTCTAATATTGTGGGGTTTACTCTTTATAAGATTTTCAAGTTTTGTAGAATTAGTAATGCTTTTAAGTTCTCTTCTTTCTAGTTTGAAGAATAAGCGAGGTAGCAATCTATTTCTCTAAACAAGGTGCTGTGAATCATACCAGAGAGGTATACAGACTGCTTTGAGTTTTGTTTTTTATCTCATTAAATCAGTTGCATACTTTCAGTGAATTTTGTTGCCCTGTATAGATTTTTCCCAGCTTTGTTATGTCTTTCTTGAAGTGTATTAGTCAAAATGTCTGTTACAGCTGAAATCAGTTCAAGTCTTACTTATAAATTATTCATAGCTACTGAAATAATATTTAAACAGATAACTGAAACCCATAGGTAATTTTCAAACATGAGTTTTAACCATTCGTTTAGGTTTATATTAAAATGCAAATATTAGATAATCAAATAGGTAACATAATGTTGATAGGGGTTTCAGGTCTTTTTGTTTCCGCACACTACCTACTTGATGAAAGGTTCAGTTGATAGCATAATGACAAGACAAATGGCTGAAGGGTACTTCCAGAAATATTGAGCAATTGGAGTTGATTATGTTTGCATTTTGAACAAAAATTATTATAAAAATATACAGTAGCCCTCCCCCCCCCGCCCTTATCCACAGAGGGTATGTTCCAAGACCCCCAGTGGATGCCTGAAGCCACGGATAGTACTATATATGCTATGTTTTATCTATACATACATATCTATGATAAAGTTTAATTTACGAATTAGGCACAGTAAAAGATTAACAACAATAAAATGGAATAATTATAACAATATACTCTAATAAAAGTTATGTGAATGTGATCTCTCTCAAAATGTTTTATGGGACTGTACTCACCCTTGTGATGCTGTGAGATGATAAAATGCCTACGTGATAAGATGAAGTCAGGTGAATGATGTAAGCATTGTGACCTAGTGTTAGGCTACTATTGACCTTCAGATAGATACGTTAGAAGGAGAATCATTAGTTTCCAGATGGTGGTTGACTATGGGTAACCAAAACTGCAGAAAGCAAAACTGTGGATGGGGTGGTGCAGGAGTGGGGGATCTACTGTATATCAACATTAATGATAAAAATATTTCAAAATGTGAAGTGAATATAAGTATTTTAGAAGGAGATGTGGAAACAGCATTTTCACATCGATATGATGTAATGTAAACCAATTTATTAGCCAAGTATACCATTTTAATTAACTACTCAGCTCTAGATTACTAGTATATTTGTACCTGATATTGGATAAAAGCTAGAATCTTAATTGTAAGGTAAGGGAATTGGCCATTATCATGATTTCTATGGGATATTCTTACATAATGCATTAAAATTAATATAGGTGGTTACTGTTATAGCCCAGGGCTTAAGCACGTGGACTAAACTTAGTTGGGGATAAAGTTTTGTGGTTATTGGAAAATGGGTCCTAGGAGTTTAAAACCAGAGGATAACATTAGATGTTACCTAGTTATATTACTGAATCCGTTTATTTTTCATTTAAAAGATTGTTCAACTTTTTATTCAAGAGAAATTTCATGGGGAAATCCGGTAAGTGATTTACTAGATAAAAGCTGAATTGCTGGAGGGTAAGGGTTAGGAACATCAAGGAAGACTTGTAAGCCTTCTCCAAGACAGTTTTCTTGGGGGACTTCATAGAGTGAGATTTGGAAAGGTACTTTAATCTTCTATCCTTTTTTATTAGACTGAACAACTTGTTCTCAAACTTCTGTTTAAAAAATTTCCAGTTAACTGGTACTCATTTCTTTTGAGGCTACTCTTTATATTTTAATCAGCCATAATTATTAGAAAGCTATTTCTTACTGAGAAAAAAATAGTCTTTTCAACAAATGAAGATGGAACAATTGTATAGTCAAATGCAAAACAAAACAAAAAACCCTTCGTCCATACTTTGTACCATATGCAAAAATTAACTCAAGAGTTCTAAATGTAAACTCATAGTTCTAAATGTAAAACTAAAAATTATAATACTTCTAGAAGAGAATGTAGGACAAACTCTTTGTAATTTTGGGTTAGACATATATTTTATTTATTTATTTTTAAAGATTTTATTTGAGAGACAGGGAGTGAGCAAGCGAGAGCACAAGCTGGGGGAGGGGCAGAAAGGGAGGGAGAAGCAGACTCCCTGCTGAGCAGGGAGCCCAACGTGGGCCTTGATTCTGGAACCCTGGGGTCATGACCTGAGTCGAAGGCAGACACTTAACCGACTGAGCCACCCAGGTGCCCCGTAGACACATATTTTATAGATACAAACCAAAGTGCAATTGGTTAAGTGTCTGACTCTTGATCTCAGCTCAGGTCTTCATGTCAGGGTCATGAGTTCAAGTCCCACATTGGGCTCCATGCTGGGTGTGGAGCCTATTTTTTAAAAAAAAAATTATGAAGTTGGGTTTCCTTACAGTCAAAAATTTCTGATCTTTGAAAGAGATTGTTAAGAGAATGAAAAGACAAGGCACAGATTGGGAGAAAATATTTATGAAACACATTTCTGATAAAGGAGTTGTATCCAGAAAATCAACAACACTACAACTAAATAATACATTAACTCAAATAAAAATGAGCACTTTACCCAGAAAATATTCAGATGGCAAACGAGCGTAAAAAAAGATGCTCCACTTCATTAGTAATTATGGAAATGAATATTAAAACTGCAGAGATACCACTGTACACTTATCTGAGTGGCTTAAAAATATTGACCATACCAAATACTGACAAGGATGCAGACCTACTGCAACTCTCATACTGTGCTGATGGGAATTCAAAATGACAGCCATTTTGGAATACAGTGTGGTAGTTTATTATAGAATTAAATATACACTTAACCATATAAGCTAGCAGTCTCACTTCTTAATATTTACTCAAGTGAAATGAAATCTGTGTTCACACAGAATCCTGCACACAAGTGTTTTTAATAGCTTTATTCATAATTCCAATAACTGGAAACACCCCAGCTATACTTCAGTACATATAGACAATAAACTTTTACTTACCAGTTAATAACAAACCTGGATGAATCTCCAGTGCATATATTAAGTAAAAGAAGCCTCACAGGCTACCTACTGTGTGATTCCATTTATTTGACATTCTAGGACAGGCAGAACTCTAGGGATAGAAAATTGATCCCTGTTTGTCAAGGTTGGATGTAGGAGGCAGAATATACTAAAAAGGGCATTAGGAAATTTGGGGGAGAGGTGATAGAACTGTTCTGTTTCTTGATTATGTGTTGATTCTTTTTTCAAAATCCCTATTTTTTGTTTTTTTCAAGATTTTATGTATTTACTTGAGAGAGCACAGAGGGTGAAGGAGAAGCAGCCCCCTGCTGAGCAGGGAGCCCAATATCATACAGGACTAGATCCCAGGATCCTGGGATCATGACCTGAGCCGAAAGCAGATGCTTTATCAACTGAGCCACCCAGGGGCCCCATAAAACCCTCATTTATATTCATTTGTTTAAAAAAACCCATAGAACTGTAAGTTTTAAAGGATAAATTTTTTTTGTTTATAAACTACGTCTCACTTTTTTAAAAGGGGAAAATATTGTTTCTTAATTTGGTGTTAATCTGCTCCCCCCCCTTTTTAAGATTTTATTTATTTGAGAGAGAGAGATAGAGCATGAGTGGGGAGGAGAGGGAGAAAGAAGCAGGCTCCCAGCCAAGCAAGGAGCCTGATGCGGGTCTGTATCCCAGGGCCCTGGGATCTGACATGAGCCGAAGGCAGATGCTTAACCAACTGAGCCACCCAGGTGCCCCACTAATCTGCTTCTTTATAACTAATATCCATTGGTTCAAGGTCTGCCCTAATATCCAGGGCATGCCATTTTCTACGTGACAGCCTTCTGTGTATTTGAAAACAGCTCTTTGGTCATCCTAACTCAGTGGTTCTCAAAGAGTGGTCTGGGCAGGTTGGAGGTGGGGGGTGGCCCAAGACCCTCATAAGAGTCCACAAATCAAACTGTTTTAAAAATTATACAAAGATGTGTTGACACTGACATTTAAGGTACAAAAGCAATTTTTGTACATCTGTGCTACTAGTCATTTTATTCTTTGCTTTCTTGCATTCGTGATAAAAAAAAAAACCCAGTTTCACTTAATGTCCTTGATGAAGTAGCAAAAATTATTACTTTAAAAAATTTCAGTGCTGCATAAACATCTTTTTATGTTCCATGTAACAAAACAGAAGTCATATGCAAAAAACACTTTTGCTGCATACTAATGTACCACTGTTGTCTCAAGCAGAGCACCTGTATGGTTGAGTTGCTGTTGGAAACTGAACTTAGTCACATTTTTCATGGAATACCTTTTAAGTGAAAAAACAGTAACAGATGACAGGCAAATGATGGTTATTCAATTTTCAGTACATGGGAGACATTTTCTCAAAAACTAATTTCAAGAAGTGTTGCCAATGGTAAACTGCAAGCTTTCAAGTGAAAATCAGAATTTTTTTAGAACTTGATTCTACCACTTAATCTGATTGAGCTTGACATCTTTCCAATACTTAAAGACGGTTCTAATAGGATTGGTGATGGTATTAATTTTTAAAATATTGTGTAATGAAATATGCTCACAATTGGAAGATGTGCATACCTCTATGAAATAGTATTTTCCATATGACCAATGTATGATATTATAAAATCATGCATTGGTAAAAGTTTCATTTAAAGTGCAAGAAAGAACAATGGACTTAATGTAACTGGGTATGAAAATATTGAGGCTAGGAGCGCCTGGGGTTAAGCGTCTGCCTTCGGCTCAGGGTATGATCCTGGAGTTCTGGGATCGAGCCCCACATCGGGCTCTCCCGCTGGGAGCCTGCTTCTTCCTCTCCCACTCCCCCTGCTTGTGTTCCCTCTCTTGCTGGCTGTCTCTCGCTGTCAAATAAATAAATAAATAAAAATATTTAAAAAAAAAAGAAAAAATATTGAGGGTATTAAAATATTGCTCTCTTCTAATTACATATCTGAGGGTAGATTTTCTCCATCTATTGAAACCAAGACAACTTAGCACAACAGTTTGAATTCAGGAACAGATGTTAGAATTCAGCTGTCTTTTATTAAGGTAGATATTAAAGATTTTCAAAAAATGCAAATCATTGCCACTCTTAGTTTTTGAAAATAGTTACTTTTCATTACAATATTATTTATATAGATATATAATCAGTTTATTTTAAGTATATAAATTTTTTCCATTTTAATTTCTTATATGGTAAGTATCTATAGAAATATCTCTTATAAATAAAACCTCATTGGGGTCTCAATAATTTTTAAGCATATAAAGGAGTGCTGAGGCCAAAATGTTTGATAATTATTATCCTAAGTCTTCTCTTTTCTGAGTTAAACATCCCTAGGGCTTTGATTCATTTCACATGAATTCCAGTTAATTCTTCATCTTTATTACTTCCCGTTTGACTGAATCCTTTTTAAATGTTGTAGCCAGGATTTCTTATGATACTCCAGACGTATGGTGCAGGGTATGGGAGGGATTATTACCTCTATTCCTTTTAATCTCAGCAGTTCTAGTAAAGCAACTTAAAATTTAGGCTCTCATACTTCTTCCTTAGTGTGGATTTCATGGAGAGCTAAAACCTAAGATCCTTTTTTATTTGTACTATTATCAAGTCATATTTTGTTTCTTTCATCTTAAATATATGCTGTTTTTATTTTTAACTGTTACTCTTAGATTAGTTCAAACAGCATGTTAATCAAATGAAGCTTAAATTTTTTTTTTCTTCTGCTAGCACATCTGACAGGCCAAATTTAATAAAATGTTTTGTTCTGGGCATCAGTTGTATATTGACAACATGTTTTCTCGTTTCTTTTTAAGACATAGAATGTGGAGGGGGTAAATCTGACTGACATTTTCTAATGTAAAGAATCTGTTCCCTAATTTTAGAACTATATACAGTGTTGACATGCTAGAGAACAAATCTTTAGAGAATAAAATTCTATTTCCTGGATTACTGTTAATAATACATTTTTTGTTAGAGTACATGGTAAATTTCTAATTGGTCAGTCTTAAGAATGTCTTCTCTTTTGCATAAACTGTCTTTTTCATTTACTGATAAAAGAACTAGTAAAATTTTAAATATCAAAAGTAGATGACAGTGTTTTAAAATAATCTTGTCCATTTATGTAGAAGCTCAGTGTTAAAAAAAAAACTTTTTGTGGGTTGCACCATTATTATTTCCAAATATGAGATACTTAATAAAAATAATAAGTGAAGCTTTCAAATGGTTTTTTGGTCCTTAGTTTTTGTTTCAGATGTTGCTGTGCCATGGAGGTTGGGTAAAGAATGTCTTTGCATTTGTGCTTTATTAAGAGAGTGACTTTTCTTCTTTTATGCCACCTTACCTTCATCTCCTTTCAGTGCATTTGATGAAAACCAAAGTCCCATGAACATGTACAAAAAGAAGTTAAATTTTCAGTACTCTTTAAAAATTTTGTGTAGGTGCTCCCCCACAAAACAACCAAAGCATACATTAAACCTCCGTAGGTATATCTTTGATTTGTTTTTTTGTTTTTAATCATTTTTATTACCTCTTTATTTACCTTATCTTAACTATATACAAAAGTAGAAAAATACCCTCATAATATGTAAGAATTGTTTCAGTTTATTAATAAAAAATGTGAAATGAGCTTTAATAGCTTGTACATTAGTATATTTTGTAAAATTATGTTGGCTGACATATTTTCTTCATTTTTCATTTATTTATTCAATAAATATTTGGGCACTTGTGTGTGCCAGGCACATATGTGAGTTTGAATGGCTTGTTTTCTTTTAGGTGCTTAGTTATTTTGTTTAAAATCTATTAAGTACTACCTGTTTTAAATATTAACAAAAGTATTATGGTTACCCATGCATCCTTAACACAAATGCATACGAAAAAGGAAACTTTATTTAGCAGTCTGTAATACAACTCAAGTTGCGGGGGGTGTGGAATGGGTATCATTTTAAAGCTTTTTCTTGAGAAATTGCAGTATACGCTGTTAATGAAAGATCCTAATATATTTTGGACATTTTAAGTAGTCTGTATTTATATCTTTAAAAATAAGGTGTGCATGTAAAATAGAGTCAATGTTTTGAATTTGTTATTTTACTACTTGACATTTTCTTCCAAAGAGCCGTAACACAGCAGTTAAAGCTTTGTTACTTGCTGATAATTTGCTGTATGTAATTGCTGTTTGATTAAGTACATGGTATTAGTAGCAAACTCAGTCAACTGGGTGATAATATTGCTGTTTTAGAATGTCTGTCAGCAGCAAGAAGTTGTTTAATAGAATTTTTTTGTCACTTTAATAGGTTTAGAATTTTTTCATTGCTTGAACTTGCTTTAAGAAATTTGTAAAAATGAATGATGTTTGCAAGCCTTCAGAAATGAAACAATTATGTTTGCTACACAAATATTTGTTTTATGTTGGTTTCTTCCTAATGTATTAAAAGTTTATAGATGAAAACTTTTTATAAGTCTGCAAACTTGAAATAAAAATCAGTCATTAAGAGGTGACCAGCACGAAAAGATAAACCTAAGTTAAAGGCTTAGATTTGCTTTGACTGCTTGCTTTTTGGGTGGGGGTGGGGGAGGTCAGTTTTCTTTTGGTGAGATTACTTTTGGTGCATGGCAGCGCTATCTCTGCTAGATTATTGGACTAGTGTCTGCATTTGGGGTTATACAGCCTTCTAGCATCTCAAGTGTCTGTTTTGTCTGGACTTTCCTCGCGCGGCATTCTTGTGCAAAAATTTCAAGGCTTTAGTCTGGAGCACTGGGTCAAAGGATATGTCTCTTTGAAGGGTAGACAGGAGTTTTTTATGTTTTATTCACTAAGTAGTATTTCATTTTACATCAAAGAATAGCAGTCTTTGAGAACCTTCCATGGTGGCAGTTTAGCATGTGGGGTTTTTTTTCTCTAACACTTTCACTAAATATGGAATAATGTTTCTTCGTGTTTTTCAGTCTACAGATGCTTATTTATATTCTTGTAATTTAGATGAGACTATTAAAATAAAAAGAGAAAAAGCATTGACTAAATATAAATGTTAGTTTGCAATATAGTTTTATGTTTTAAAAACAACTATAGTTTTTTTTTTTACAATGTATTTCTATGGTTTTACACTACCCCTTAGCTACTGAAAAAAATTGTTGAATAGCCTTTAAAATTGTAGCAATGCTACTGCTTAAAATTCTAAAGAAGTAATGACTAATGATTTTAGAAGTGTAAATTTTATAGTGAAATGGCCATTCTTTAATTGGCCTTTTTTCAGGCACTGTGTGTGTGTGTGTGTGTGTGTGTATGTGTGTATATGTGTGTGAGAGAGGGTGGGGGAGACAGAGAGAGAGAGAGAAAGGGAAGGGAGGGAGAAGAGATACTGATTTTTATCAAAAACTGTGAAGTAATGAAAAATGTAGATTTGGTAGGGCTTAGAGGTAAATGTTCTTCCTGCACATTTGAGATAAATTAATCAGTAAATGTATTTTGTGCCAATAATATTAATCACCTAAGTGATTGCTTATATGTTTAGAAGGCTATTAAATTGCATTTAATATTTCTGTCACAGGACATACATACCTAAGCATATGGGCTGATGTTAAAATAGCTTATTTTTGTTTACAGATGAAACATGCTCTTAAATTACTGAAAATTTATCTAAATAGAGTAAATTGATCATTTAAAATAGGAATACTACTCTCGTTAATAACATATCAGTTTTAAAACAACTTCAGTTAACTCTTACATTTAATATTAATTAAAACAAGTCAAATCATTTATTATATAGTTATATTAAATAAAATTATATTAAGTATGTAATTTTGTTGTCTGAAACACTCCCAATTAAAATAAGTTACTTTCACATATTATCACATTATATAAAACTTGTACTTATTACGTGCTTACAGAGGAAATGGATGTTAATAATTTTTATGCAGACAGGAACCATTTAATTTAAAATAGAGAATGATCTTTCTATATTAAAATTGTTTAAGGAACAAAAGATCTTTCCTCTACAGTATTCAGCCATCTCTATTATCTGTGATTCTTCAGCAATTAAAGCAGATTTATTTTCCTCTTTGTTCCTACTTGGAATACTTGAACAATGCTGGAGAATTGAACTGACTGGACTGTTTTATCTTTCAAAAGCTTTAAAGTTCTATGTACCAATTAGCAAAATACAGTAAAGGTTTAAACTGTTAATAGCCACAACATCTTTAATGCATAGATCTGTAGTATGCTAGGGCTGTATAACAGTTCTCCATTGTATGTCTCTTTTAAGGAGAGTAACTGTGTCAGTTCTTTTCTTGCTTTACTACCTGCTGTGTATGGAAATTGTGTGTAGTACTTGACACTTGCTTTCACGAATTTAAAATTCTTGCATGTTATTATGTAGGAGCTTTGGCTCTCAATAAAGTAGAATTGATAATATTTTACTTGTTTGGATTTTGATTAAGATTTTTTGGTCATATTTTAGAGATTATACAATTTATATGTGAAAATGCATTATCTGTTTTTCTATAATGATTTCAAGGTACATAAGCTGTATGTTATCTCCTTGGAATTCATTTGACTGAATATTATTGAGGAGAATCATCAGTGTTTATATTAGAATATGTAGATACATGATGTTTTATACTGTTTGAATATAGGTGGGTTTTTTGATTGTTGCTTATTTGGTAGTAGAAAGAGTATTTTGTTTTTAGAGTTACTGCTTTTTTAATTGTCCAGCTTACCCAGATAATTGCAAAACTCAAGAATTCCTCCAAATATCTGCTTCAAACTTGTTAAGGCCTGATGTTCATCATATTATAGTAAGTTCTTAAAGAATGCAGAAGTGAGAGGAAGTGAAGAAAACAGGAGTAACATCTTTTGATGGTAGTTACTTTTTTCTCTTTATTTCATATATCTCAGGGAATAGAATTAGAGCAAAGGAAAAGAGAATGCAGACCTCAGAATTTTAGACTAGCAAACTATTGTTTCTCTGTTTAGGCTTTTTAATTTTATATGACTTAGTCTGTGCTGATTCTAACTCTTTAAAATACCATTGCAAGCTTGCAGATATCATTCATGTTTTACAAGATGAGGAAGTTTGAAAAAGGATAGTGATATGGAACCCTTATGGTATGCAGTGTACTGTCTTCACAAAACTCTGCTTCTTCATAAGGCATACTTTCAAGAGTGTATGAATAGGCTTTTTGTTCCATTCCTGTTTCATGTTTAATACTTCTTTCAGCTTTGAGTATATTGCATATTAGTAACTGAGTGGGTTTTTTAAATTTTAATGCTTCCACTAAAATAGGTATAAAAAATGATCTTGGCTTTCTCTAAGCAACACATGGGACATACGTTGGCCTGAGAACACTAATGTAATTTCAAGAACTGAGGATCCGATTAGTGTACAGATTTGCATCTATTACAATGACTACTAAGTGTATATTATAATCAAAATCTGTCAGTTAAAAAGATTTTTAGACCTAATTGAGTAGTTTGAGATTTGACATCTAAGAAATTAAAATAAGGTTCCTAGTTCAGTAAGCATCATAATATAGTAAACAATCAAATACGGCTGATGAGGCCTGTGCCTGGAGTGTTTAGAGAGTAAAACTACTCTAGGGCGAGTTTTCTTTTTATTTATTTATATTTATGATTTTTTTTTAAGAGAGGGAGGCAGGGGGAGGGGCAAAGGCAAAGGGAGACAGAGAATCTTAAGTAGGCTACACCTCCAGCACAGAGCCCCAGAGGGCTCAATCTCACAACCCTGAGATCATGACTTGAGCCAAAATCAAGAGTTGAGCACTTAACCAATTGAGCACGCAGGCGCCCCTAGGGCTAGGAATTTTTAACTATGACAATCTGTAGTTGTTTGTGAAGATCCTGCAAGGGATTTTTTTTTTTACTTCTCTCTTATTTATAGCCTAAAATCTTACTGTACTTTATCATTTGTTTATTCCGTTTTTTTTTTAAAAGATTTTATTTATTTATTCGACAGAGATAGAGACAGCCAGAGAGAGAGGGAACACGAGGAGGGGGAGTGGGAGAGGAAGAAGCAGGCTCATAGCGGAGGAGCCTGATGTGGGGCTCGATCCCATAACGCCGGGATCACACCCTGAGCCGAAGGCAGACGCTTAACCGCCGTGCCACCCAGGCGCCCCAGAATAGTGGTTATTTATAGGACAATCAAAGCAAGCCATTTTGAGAAGGTATGATATTTGAACTAAGATCTGAATGATGAGAAAGATTTGGCTATGTGAGAATCCAAGAAGAACATACCAGGCAGAGGAAGAAGCTCATGCTCCAAAGTGTAAACCAGCTGGTAGTAGTCAAGAGAGGGAAAGCGGTGACATAATGAGAAGAGGGAGGTGAAACAGAATGAGGTCAAAGAGGTAGGCAGGGATTGGATCAGGTACAATTTTTAGGTTGGTGGTAAGAAGTTTGAATTTTTATCTTAATTATAATGGGAAGCCATTTTAGGGTTTTAAGTAGGAAAGTGATTTGATCTGATTTATTGATCAAAAAAGCTTGAGAATTACTTAGGTATAATGGTTAAAGATCAGAGAAGCTCAAAGGAAGTGGTTCATTTGTTGCCATTTTTATTCACTCCTATGCCTTTTTTTTTGGATGTTCATGAAATAATTTTTATAGTTTTCATAAAGTTTCCTACATGAAGTTTTCTACAACTGATTGAATTTTTAACATCCACTTAAAGAAAGATTCTGGTTTTTGTCTTTGCAGTTTAGATTTTTTTACATATGGTTTAATAATTCAGTGATTCTTCCTATTAAAGAATCTTCTGAATTTGAAATGTTTTTTGTTAAAGATCATATTGGGATCTGAAATAAAAATTTATCTCTTTCCTCTAACTCTCCACTCTCTCTGGTCCTGCCACACTCTCCCTCCCCTTACCACCCCCCCCCCCAAAAAGAGGGAGAAAGTGGAGATCTGTCATCACTGTGAAGGAAGATAAATTAGCTGAGCTGCTGTCCACCAAGTAGGTGCTGACAAAGCCCCAAATACATTTAAGCTTCTGTGCCTTTCTTCAGCTGATGGTGTGGGCCAGTGGTGATGGTTGTCTGTCTTCATCTTAACTTTGACTCTACTTCTCTCTCTCTCTGCCCTTCCATTCTCCCTCTTTCTCTCTGCTTTTTGAGATTTATTTCTCTCTCCAGTGTTTGTATAGCTATTTCCCTCTGTCTTTGTGACTCTGTTCATTTTTGCTGTCTCTGAAGTTGGCAGTCATTTCTCTTTCTGACTGCTTGTGTTTCCCCTTCACCACTGTCATTTTCCCTTTTCAGCAACTGGCTATAAAGAAATACGGCTTTGTACATTATCATTCTTTCCCTTTTTCCACTCCTTTATGTCTCTTCTACTCTTCCTGTTCTTCCTCTCTCTCTCCTTTCTTCTACATTTCTGTTACTTTTGTCCTTTTTCTTCTTTCTTCTTTCCTTCTCCTAAAATGCTGGGAGAGCTAAATCAGACCTAGAAAGGAGAGACAGAGATGGCCCTACCCTCTAGTAGCTTTTCTTCTCTCATTGCCTTATTTCCCCTTTTGAGAATGTATAAGACTTTTGAAGACATTTACTAACTGGGAAAAGAAACACCATGATTTGTACGTTATATTATTTGACATTTTCACCCTAATGAGAGACTGGAAAGACTGTGGACTGATTTTTGGATAGCACATTAGATCGTTAAATCCCTTCTTTTTAATTTTTAATTTTTTTATTTTTTTATCTTATTATATTATGTTAATCACCATACAGTACATCCCCAGATTCCGATGTAAAGTTTGATGCTTCATTAGTTGCGTATAACACCCAGTGCACCATGCAATACGTGCCCTCCTTACTACCCATCACCAGTCTATCCCATTCCCCCACCCCCTCCCCTCTGAAGTCTTCAGTTTGTTTCTCATAGTCCATAGTCTCTCATGTTTCATTCCCCCTTCTGATTACCCCCCTTTTCTTTATCCCTTTCTTCCCCTACCGATCATCCTAGTTCTTATGTTCCATAGATGAGAGAAATCATATGATAATTGTCTTTCTCTGCTTGACTTATTTCACTTAGCATTATCTCCTCCAGTGCCGTCCATGTTGCAGCAAATGTTGAGAATTCGTTCTTTCTGATAGCTGAGTAATATTCCATTGTATATATGGACCACAGCTTCTTAATCCAGTCATCTGTTGAAGGGCATCTCGGCTCCTTCCATGATTTGGCTATTGTGGACAATGCAGCTATGAACATTGGGGTGCATATGGCCCTTCTCTTTACTACGTCTGTATCTTTGGGGTAAACACCCAGTAGTGCAATGGCTGGGTCATAGGGTAGTTCAATTTTTAACTTTTTAAGGGACCTCCACACTGTTTTCCAGAGTGGCTGTACCAACTTGCATTCCCACCAACAATGTAGGAGGGATCCCCTTTCTCCACATCCTCTCCAACAATTGTTGTTTCTTGCCTTGTCTATCTTTGCCATTCTAACTGGCGTAAGGTGGTATCTCAGTGTGGTTTTGATTTGAATTTCCCTGATGGCTAATGATTTTGAACATTTTTTCATGTGTCTGTTAGCCATTTGTATGTCTTCATTGGAAAAGTGTCTGTTCATATCTTCTGCCCATTTTATGATTTGTTTATTTGTTTCTCGTGTATTGAGTTTGAGAAGTTCTTTGTAGATCTTGGATACCAGTCCTTTATCTGTGGTGTCCTTTGCAAATATATTCTCCCATTCCGTGGGCTGTCTCTTAGTTTTTTTGACTGTTTCCTTGGCTGTGCAGAAGCTCTTTATCCTGATAAAGTCCCATAAGTTCATTTTATCTTTTATTTCTCTTGCCTTTGGCGATGTGTCGTGAAAAAGGTTGCTCTGGCCGATGTCATAGAAGTTGTTGCCTATGTTCTCCTCTAGAATTTTGATGGATTCCTGTCTCACATTGAGGTCTTTCATCCATTTGGAGTTTATTTTTGTGTATGGTGTGAGAGAGTGGTCAAGTTTCATTCTTTTGCATGTAGCTGTCCAATTTTCCCAGCACCATTTATTGAAGAGACTGTCTTTTTTCCACCGGATGTTTTTTCCTGCTTTATCAAAGATTAGTTGCCCAAAGAGCCGAGGGTCCATTTCTGGGTTCTCTATTCTGTTCCATTGGTCGATGTGTCTGTTTTTGTGCCAGTACCATGCTGTCTTTGTGATCACAGCTTTGTAGTACAGCTCGAAATCCGGCATTGTGATGCCCCCAGCTTTGTTTTTCCTTTTCAACAGTTCCTTGGAGATTCGGGGCCTTTTCTGGTTCCATACAAATTTAAGGACTATTTGTTCCAGTTCTTTGAAAAATGTCCTCGGTATTTTGATCGGGATAGCATTGAAAGTGTAGATTGCTCTGGGTAGTATGGACATTTTAACTATGTTAATTCTTCCAATCCATGAGCATGGAATATTTTTCCATCTTTTTATGTCTTCCTCAATATCTTTCAAAAGTGATCTATAGTTTCTAGGATATAGGTCCTTTACGTCTCTGGTTAAGTTAATTCCAAGGTAACGTATGGTTTTTGGTGTTATTGTAAATGGGATGGATTCCCTAATTTCTCTTTCTTCAGTCTCGTTATTCGTGTATAGAAATGCAACTGATTTCTGGGCATTGATTTTGTATCCTGCCACCTTACTGAATTGTTCTATAACTTCTAATAGTTTGGGAGTGGATTCCTTTGGGTTTTCCATATAGAGTATCATGTCATCTGCAAAGAGAGACAGTTTGACTTCTTCTTTGCCGATTTGGATACCTTTGATCCCTTTTTGTCTTCTGATTGCTGTTGCAAGGACTTCTAGTACTATGTTGAATAATAGTGGCGAGAGTGGGCATCCTTGTCGTGTTCCTGATCTTAAGGGAAAGGCTTCCAGCTTTTCCCCATTGAGAATAATGCTTGCAGTAGGCTTTTCATAGATGGCTTTTATGAGATTGAGAAATGTACCCTCTATTCCTACACTCTGAAGGGTTTTAATCAGGAAAGGATGCTGTATTTTGTCAAATGCTTTTTCTGCATCAATTGAGAGGATCATATGGTTCTTGAGTCTTTTCTTGTTGATATGATGTATCACATTGATTGATTTGCGAGTGTTGAACCATGCTTGCATCCCAGGTATGAATCCCACTTGGTCATGATGGATAATCCTTTTAATGTACTGTTGGATTCTATTAGCAAGGATCTTGTTGAGGATTTTGGCATCCATATTCATTAGAGAAATCGGTCTGTAATTCTCCTTTTTGAGGGGGTCTTTGCCTGGTTTGGGGATCAAGGTAATATTAGCCTCATAGAATGAGTTTGGTAGCTTTCCTTCTGTTTCTATTTTTTGAAATAGCTTTAGGAGAATAGGTATTATTTCTTCTTTGAATGTTTGGTAGAATTCCCCAGGAAAACCGTCTGGGCCTGGAGTTTTATTATTTGGAAGGTTGTTTATCACTGACTCAATTTCTTCATAGTTAATTGGCCTATTTAAGAAATCTATTTCTTCCTGTTTCAGTCTTGGTAGTTTATAGGTTTCCAGGAAGGCCTCCATCTCTTCCAGATTGTTTAGTTTTTTGGCATATAGCTGTTGATAAAAGTTTCTAATAATCCTTGCAATTTCAATGGTGCTGGTCGTGACCTCTCCCTTTTCAGTCATAATTTTAATAATCTCAGTCCTTTCTCTTTGTTTTTGGACAAGTTTTGCCAGTGGTCTATCAATTTTATGGATTCTCTCAAAGAACCAGCTTCTAGTCCTGTTGATCTGCTCTACTGTGCTTCTGGTTTCTAATTCATTGATTTCTGCTCTAATCTTGGTCAACTCCTTCCTTGTCAGTGGGTTAGGCCTGTCCCTCTGTTGCTGTTCCAGTTTCTTGAGGTGAGAATATAGAAACTGCATTTTAGATTTTTCTATTCTTTTGAGTGAGGCTTGGATGGCTATGTATTTCCCCCTTAGGACTGCCTTTGCAGTATCCCATAGGTTTTGGACCGTTGTGTATTCATTCTCGTTGGTCTCCATAAATTGTTTAATTTGTTTTTTGATTTCCTGGTTTATCGAGTCATTCTTGAGCAGGATGGTTCTTAGCCTCCAAGTGTTTGAGTTTCTTCCA
This sequence comes from Ailuropoda melanoleuca, assembly GCF_002007445.2. Classification (NCBI taxonomy): domain Eukaryota; kingdom Metazoa; phylum Chordata; class Mammalia; order Carnivora; family Ursidae; genus Ailuropoda; species Ailuropoda melanoleuca. The sequence continues at coordinate 108,879,608 of NC_048220.1, read as the reverse complement.
GGTTTTTCCTTGTGGTTGAGTTCCAATTTCAGAGCGTTGTGGTCTGAGAATATGCAGGGGATAATTTCAATCTTTTGGTATTGGCTGAGACCTGTTTTGTGTCCCAGAGCATGATCTATTCTTGAGAATGTTCCATGGGCATTTGAATAGAATGAGTATTCTTTGGTTCTGGGGTGTAGTGTTCTATATATATCTATGAGGTCCAACTCGTCGAGTATGGCATTCAAAGCCTTTGATTCTTTGCTTAGTTTTTGCCAGGGTGTTCTGTCTATTTCTGATAGTGGGGTGTTGAGGTCCCCTACTATTACTGTGTTCTTATCTATATGTCTCTTTATTTTGGTTAAGAGTTGGCTTGTGTATCTTGCTGCTCCCCTGTTGGGGGCATATATATTAATAATTGTCATATCCACTTGTTGAATACTTCCTTTAAGAATAATATAGTGCCCTTCTGTATCTCTCTCTATGGCCTCTAGTTTAAAATCCAGTCTATCTGATATGAGAATTGCTACTCCAGCTTTCTTTTGAGGTCCATTTGCGTGGAAGATGGTACTCCATCCCCTTACTCTAAGTCTGAATGCATCTTTGGGTTCAAAATGAGTCTCTTGTAGACAGCAAATGGATGGGTCATGTCTTTTTATCCAATCTGCAACCCTGTGGCGTTTTATGGGAGAGTTTAAGCCATTTAGATTGATAGAGATTATTGACAGATATGATTTTAATGATGCCATTTCTCTTTAAAGTCTTTGTATCGGTTGTGACTTGCTGCTCTGTATCACTCTTGGGGCCTTTTTACCTTTATAGAGCCCCCCTTAATATCTCCTGTAGGGCTGGTTTCGTGGTTACGAAATTGGTTAATGATTGGCGATTTTGGAACGTCTTTATTTCTCCATCAATTCTGAATGACAGCTTTGCTGGATAAAGGATCCTTGGCTGCATGTTTTTCTCTGAAAGAGCTTTAAAAATGCCCCCCCAAGCCTTTCTCTCATTCCAGGTCTCTGTAGACAGGTCTGACGTAATCCTGATACCTTTGCCTTGGTACGTGAGAAATTTCTTTGCCCTGGCCGCTTTCAATACTGTATCCTTGGATCTAATATTTGCGAATTGCACTATGACATGCCGTGGCGTAGGTTTGTCCTGGTTGAGCTTGGATGGGGTCCTCTCTGCCTCTTGGACACGAATGCTTGTTTCCCTTGCTAGATTAGGGAAGTTTTCAGCTACAATTTGTTCAAATATCTCTTCTAGACCTCTGTTTTTCTCCACCCCTTCAGGGATGCCGATGATTCTGACATTGGATCGTTTCATAGAGTCAGTAATCTCCCGTAATCTACATTCGTGGGCGTGGATTTTTTTAAGACCAGCTTCTATTTTCGTTTTTTCTTCTACTAACCCATCCTCCAATTCGCTAACGCGTTCCTCTGCCTCGGTGACCCTGGCCGTCAGAGCCTCTAGTTTTGACTGCATTTGGCTCATAGAATTTTTAATTTCTGTCAGATTCGCTCTCATTTCTGCCCTTAGGGATTCTATATTCTCAGCAACGCTTTCTCTGATGCTTTTTTCAAGTTTACTCATCATCTTGACCATTGTTGCTCTGAATTCCATTTCTGATAATTGGGATACATCCATATGTATTAATTCTGTGGCCGAGGCCAATTCTGTGGCAGAGGCCACAGACTCATTATCTTTTCTTTGCTGGGGGGGACTTCTCCTTCTCGTCATTCTGATGAAGAGAGATTGCAGGGTTGTCCAGAGCCCAAGTGTTGACTGGGACCCAGGCCGTGCGCCCTTGTTTTATAGAGATCTTAGGGATGTGGGCTTCTTCCTTAAAGAGTTTATTTATTTATTTGAGAGAGAGAGAGACAGTCAGCAAGAAAGGGAACCCAAGCAGAGGAGTGGGAGAGGAAGAAGCAGGTTCCCGGTGGAGAAGCCCGATGAAGGACTCCTTACGGAGCGTTGTGATCACACCCTAATCCGAAGACAGGTGCTTGGTGACTGCGCCACTCAGGCGCTCCGGGTTGTGGGCTTCTTGATTTTTCAGCCTGCCTTCTGGGGGAGGGGCCTGCCTGCAGGTACTCAGAAAACCCTGTTTGGGTAGAGTCTCTGTGTCCCTTGCGAGGGGGGATGGGGATGGGCACCCTGTGAGCCGGTATTTCCGGGCTTTTGTTCTCTGGCGGCTTTCCCTGGCGGTTTGCTATGCCTCTTCTGAGAGAGCAGCAGCGGCTGAAATTCAGCCTCTGTCTCAGAACAGAGGGATCGCGGATCGTTCTCCACTGATGTTCTGGCCACTTTAACTCTGTTTCTGTTGGTGCTGCTCAACCCTGCAGCATCCCGGGCTGTGCGCCCCACACCCGGCGTCCCAGCCCTCACTTCCAGGGCCGGCACGTCTCTGTCCTTTGTGTTTCCAACCCCGCCCGCCGCCAGCCGCCCCGCGCGGGCTCCCGGAGCTCCCCGTCTCAGTCTGGTGTCTCACGGGTGCTGACCGCGAGTCCGCCTGCTCCCCCGTGCAGGTGGCTCGCCAGCCGCCACCCGCCCCGCGCACGCTCCTGGAGCTCCCGGTCTCAGCCTCGATCCAGTGAGCACACCGGAGCTCCGTGAGATGCTTGGTGGCGCACGCTCCCGGCTCAC